>NC_135667.1:56732198-56905647 GCF_964188315.1 Podarcis muralis
GGATCAAACAACTTTAAGAGCTCTTAAAAACCACATTTATCTGCAGGGCTTAAAAAACCTATTTCTGTGTGCAAATGATCTTGCTTTAAGTCATGGTGAGGGGCCGGAATGGTAAAGGACCTGCCAAGCTAGCAGTTCGAAAGCACAAAGTGCAAGTAGATAAATAGGTACCGCTCCAGCGGGAAGGTAAACGGCGTTTCCATGCACTGCTCTGGTTCACCAGAAGCGGCTTAGTCATGCTGGCCACATGAGCCGGAAGCTGTACGCCGGCTCCCTCAGCCAATAATGCGAGATGAGTGCCGCAACCCCAGAGTCGTCCGCGACTGGACCTAATGGTCAGGGGTCCCTTTACCTTTACCTTTAAAGGTAAAGGTAAAGGTACCCCTGCCCGTACGGGCCAGTCGTGTCCGACTCT
Organism: Podarcis muralis; assembly: GCF_964188315.1. Taxonomy (NCBI): domain Eukaryota; kingdom Metazoa; phylum Chordata; class Lepidosauria; order Squamata; family Lacertidae; genus Podarcis; species Podarcis muralis. The sequence continues at coordinate 56,732,614 of NC_135667.1, forward strand.
AGGGTTGTGCACCCATCTCACTTAAGAGGCCGGGGGCCAGCGCTGTCCGGAGACACGTGGCCAGCATGACGAAGCTGCTCTGGCAAGCCAGCACCAGCGCAGCACACGGAAACGCTGTTTACCTTCCCGCTATAAAGCGGTACCTATTTATCTACTTGCACTTAGGGGTGCTTTCGAACTGCTAGGTGGGCAGGTCCTTTACCATTCCGGCCCCTCACCATGACTTAAAGCAAGATCATTTGCACACAGAAATAGGTTTTTTAAGCCCTGCAGATAAATGTGGATTTTAAGAGCTCTTAAAGTTGGGCAGCAGTTGGGACCGAAAGACGGGAGCGCACCCCGCCACGGGGATTTGAACCACCGACCATACGATCGGCAAGTCCTAAGCACTGAGGTTTTACCCACACCGCCACCCGCGTCCCCGCCACCTTTACCTTTACCTTTACCTTTAAGGGACCAAAATAGTGGATGAATTCCAGATCCCTCCTAGTCATATGGTTCTGAGTAAGTTGCAGTAAATTAATACCATTCCTAGGTAACAAAATTATGGGTAATATCAATTTGTCTATTCATCTCACCACACCATTGAAATAAAATCAGGATTGATTCATTTCCCCCATCCACAATGAAATATTTTCATTTTGTTAAAGATCATTATCACAAGTAATTTGTCCAGCACTCTCCCCTTTCTCCAAAACCCACTGCACTCTTTAGGGGTGTGGTCAATTGCCCCTCTGTTCCCTGAGATTTAAACCACATAGGGTTGTTCCTCGTGAGCACCTATATTTCTGTCTGCTGGCTGTATATATTGTTATTATCAATTAATTGGGCATTGGTATTAGTCATGCATGATCAAATCTCTTTGCTAAAGAAAGAAAAGAGAAGAGAAGAGAAGAGAAGAGAAGAGAAGAGAAGAGAAGAGAAGAGAAGAGAAGAGAAGGGATAACAGGGTGACTTTGTTCATAGCATTGCTATACAGTGGTACCTCTGATTAAGAACTTAATTCGTTCTGGAGGTCCATTCTTAATCTGAAACCGTTCTTAACCTGAGGTACCACTTTAGCTAAGGGGGCCTCCCGCTGCCACTGCGCTGCTGGCGTGCGATTTCTGTTCTCATCCTGAAGCAAAGTTCTTAACCCGAAGTGTTTGTAACCTGAGGTACCACTGTAGTTATAGCGAAGTATAACCAAACAACAAGGGCAAATGCTCTTAAAATGCACTGAAGCTCCCCCACTTTAACTTGTTTTGCAATTTAATATTGAATGTATCAAAGAGCACATGTTGTCCTGATGTCCTGAAAACACCCCATCACCCCTGCCTGCCCCCCCACACTCCATCCATTTAAACATGAGGATCAGTCACGTTTGCCTCATCACGAGCTCCGGAAAGGCACCGTCTCCCGTCTCTTCTGAAAGTCCTCCTTAAGGGCTTCCCGTGTCCTTCCCTTTCATCCACTGTGGGAACACAGGGCTGCCGAGAGGGGCAGATCTTATTCAGTTCTTACCACTGTCCCTAAAGCAGACTTGAATGGAAACTGTACGGGTCTTGTACATTTAAAGCATACTCCCCCCTCCCCCAAATACTGGGAACTGTAGTTTACCACTCACAGAGCTACAACTCCCAGCTCCCTTAAACTACAGTCCCTGGGTACTTGGAGTGAGTGAGTGTGCTTTAAATGTTTGACGTGTGAGTAGCCCAGAAATGGCAGGTTTCGTTTTCCTCAAGGCCTCTGTGCTGCTGAAGATAAACCAAAGACACCACCAAAAAAGTTCCCATGTGAGGAGAGATTCCTTTCAAGCTGAAGCTGCAGGGACTGAGAAACTATGGCCATGGGATGGGGAACTGCAAGTGGAGGACTGCATGTGGGGCTGCGAAATTAACTGGGGGACCCATCCTCAAATTAAGGAAGAGGCATTTCCCTCTTCCCTGACCCATTTCCCCTTGGGGTTACATCCACCTGGAAGGGATCTCATTTTCTCTTGGCTGGGGATGCATTCAGTGTAAGTTTGAGTAGCCCTGATGTTACTTTTCTATAGGTTTGTGAAATCAGTATTTATCTTAGCAAACATGTTTCTACAGAGATAATGGGAGAGGAGGATCTGTAGGCAAGCAGGAGGTGTGTTTAACCCCTTCCCCCTTCAAGCACCCCACCCCCACCTCCCAATCCTGCGTTTCCTTCATAATGCCCAGTTGCTCCCAGGCAAAGCACAGCAACCAAGTGCTTTAGGTCTTGCGTAAAAATGGCACGCACCTGCTGTGAGCGACTTGAAAAGAGGATATGGGCAGCACAAACTCAACTGAAAGGTTAACTGATCCTCCCCACCCACAATTACCCTCCCATTTGGTAACCAGGAATTTTTTCTCACATCTCCTCTAGCTGGATCGAGCCTTTGACAACCCTGGCTATTTCCTTCAGCTCTAGTTTACACAAGAGTCTCCACTGCCAGAAAAGTGTGCTTATCCAACCCGATTCACAAGTGTTAAAATTCACCAGAGTCGTATGGCAGCAGAACATAATTTTGCAGCAAAGCATCTTGCTTTCTATTTGTTCTGTTGAAAATAAAACCAGCTTGTCAAAAATGCTGGTGGTAATGTCACAAATAGTGTCAGGGGCTTGTTTGCTTGTTTTTTAAAAAAGAGAACTCCCTGCATTTCCTGCCTTCCCTGCAAAAAACTCAGTTGACATAACCAATCCATTCAACTCCTCCTTTCAAGGACAAGGCAGGCCATGAAGACAACGAAGCAACCACAAGTTTGCCTTGGAACTGAGAGCACAACGTAGAGAGCACTAGACGGAACAGCCTGTTGAGATCAGACCAATCGTCCCTTAGCTTTTCCACCAGCAGACAAGTAGCTCCCTCTGGGCAGCCCATAAGCAGAGGCCATTTCGGCTGTGAGTCCAAGAAGACCTCCTCCCTGCTCGACAGGCCTTTTTCCACCTGCTCCAGAAGATGGAGCCCAGACTGACTCCAGCTGCAAAAGATGAGACTGTTTTTGTTCAGAGGGTTTTGTTGGTGTTTTCCTTGCTGTTATTGATATATTTTTTGGTATCTTTATTTTTTTTAATCTTACTATGATTTATGTGGCAACTGTGCAATTTGCCCATGTAGTTTTAAAGTGTTATACGGTTTGTGACTACTTTGGTTATGTTTTAATTATGTATATCTTTCTATGTTGCAAGCTGCCTTGAGCATGGTGTGAACTATGGAAAGGCGGCATACAAACATGTTTTTGTCTCCCCTGCCCCAGAGGAATATGGCCTGTGCGTGTAGAGATTTCATTTCATGATATTGGCTATCAGATCTGCCCTTCTGGAAAAGTGCACAACCTGAACGTGCTGCTGTTGCTATCATAGTTTTGTCTTTATGGAGATGCGAGCTACACAGAGGCTCACTATTAAGGAGTGAAGACAGTTCTGGAGGAATAACTTCTTGATTTTAGACTCAGTCCTGCAGTGGATGCCTGCTGAGATGAGAAACCCTTCCTTCCTCAACATCCAGCTGCTGAAGCCTTGCACAGTCTAACTCACCTGCCACCCCAATCCTCACCCCCAGCCTCTCATGCAGGTGTCTCTACAGGAAACCACAGACAAGAGGAAATGCTCCAAAAATGGTACCTCATCACCTCTTCAGGCTGGTTTTAAGAGGATTCTCCCAGGCATATCTCTTCAAGCTATCAAAAAGGTCACTTTCAACCCCCTCCCGTCCATATGAAACTTTGCATTGTGATAGTGCTGCACTGTGTGACACAAAGCAAACACAACTCACAAGCTGTGCATTGTGAGGCTCGCCTGGTGCTTCACAACCCCCCAGTTTTAGCAGCCCTTGGAAGTGGGGGGAAACAAGAGGTTGGTCAATGGTGCCCCCTCCCCAATACAGTGGCACCTCGGGTTATATACGCTTCAGGTTACATACGCTTCAGGTTACAGACTCCGCTAACCCAGAAATAGTGCTTCAGGTTAAGAACTTTGCTTGAGGATGAGAACAGAAATCGCGTGGCAGCAGCGGGAGGCCCCATTAGCTAAAGTGGTGCTTCAGGTTAAGAACAGTTTCAGGTTAAGAACGGACCTCCAGAGCGAATTAAGTACTTAACCCGAGGTACCACTGTATATTGATAAGCTGCATTTGATATGGTAGTAACAAATGCTGTAGACCGCAAGGAGAAATGCCACCCAGGGGGTAGAACTGGGTCTTGAGGGCAGAAAGTTAACAGCGACAGTGTAGATATATGCCGGTGTGTGTGCACATCTATATTCAAAGGGAGGAAAATACTGGGTTATTTTATGTGCCTATCTCCTAACCAGTGCTTTTTTTCAGCTGGGACACAGACCCCTAAACATTTTGTGAATCTTTGTACTTTTGTCCATTTACTGTATTTATTTCCCCCAATTTGAACTATAAAAATGATGATTTTCTTGAGTCAAAATGACAGTACCCCCCACTTCTTTCACAAAGCTGCCATAATTATAAATGTTTCTATATGCCCCAAAGAGTGTCACGCAGGAATATCCTCTGGGAAACCCCTTAGATCTGCTGACATTTCCAAGATATGATTGCTGAACCTTGCACTCAGTTCTTACAAGGCCTTGACCCTGGCAACTGAACTTGGAGAAGAGGCATCTCTTAAAATGGTCTGCTTCCTGCTGTAGCCCCAATTGCAATCTCTCCAAATCTTTTTTTTATAGTCACCAAAACCATATATGGTAGGTGGACCAGGAAGCTTTCAAGTCTCAGCAGCTTACTTGAGGCCTAAAGTATTGGTAGGTCTGCAACCTTCACATCATATTCCGTCTCATCACACCAAAAAAGAACCCACAGAGAACTCTCTCCTCACAACCCCTTCACCTTGCAACTGACAGGCTTCTTGCTGCCCAGTATAAAAGGTGGTTTGCATAACCATTGCAGGAGCAGCTTCAGAGAAAGAGGAAACCCTGAATCTATACATGAAACTGTGGCGTGAAATTGACACAGTACATCTCAGATTTTTATCCTAAAAATGAAATCACAGGAGCTTCAGAGGAACACTAGCAATTTGGCAAGTAAGGTATACTAAAAATGAATAATTCCACCCCAATTTATTTTTGCTAGGGTCCCTAGTGCTCAGATCTGCAGAAATATTACTCTGATCGAAATATGAATGTCTCACAGATGGAGACGCCAGTTCAGCAAGGAAGATGCAAGAAGCAGGCTACCATATGCACAGGTGAGGCAAAGATGAATCTAGCTGTATGTCTCCAAGGCACATGGTGAAGTTCATTTAAACCCATGAGAACTGACTGAAAAAGACCTTCAATGCTTATGCAGATCTCTGTCCAGAGTCACCCACGACATGTGACCAATTGCTCACTAGGAGAGTTGAACTGAGATGATAATGTAAGAAGAAGAGCCTGCTGGATCAGGCCAAGGGCCCATCTAGTCCAGCATCCTGCTTTCAGTGGTCAGCCAGATGCCTATGGAAACCCACACAAGAGCCACACTCTCCCCTCCTGTGGCTTCCAGCACCTGAGATTCAGAAGCATTGTTGCCTCTGACTGTGGAGGCAGAAAACAAGAGGTCCTGGCTAGGAGCCATCGAAGGCCCTCTCCTCCTCCATGAACTGGTCCAATCCCCTTTTCAAGCCCTCCCTGCCTCCTGGGGGAGGGAGTTCCATAGTTCACCTGTGCACAGGGTGAATACTTTCTTTTGTCTTCCGTGAGCGTCCTCTCTCTCCCCTTTCTCCATGCCATGCATCTATCATGTCACTTCTTACCCTTTCTTTAAACCAAAAAGGCCCCAAGGCTGCAACCTTTCCTTCAAGTTGCTCCACCCCCTTGATCCTTTTGGTTGTCCTTTCCTGAACCTTTCCCAACAATACAATAACCCTTCTGAGGTGAGGTAACCAGTTTTCCAAATGCAGTTGTACAATATATAACAGAATTTTGATATTTTATTTTCCTTTCCTAGCATGGACTTTTGCCTTTTTCAGAGCTGCTGCTCCACTGCCAACATCTTTGCTGAGCCATCCCCCACGACCCCTAAGTCTCATTCCTCACAGTTCAGACCTGCCCGCCCCCCATTAAGGGCGGCTTCTTTGTTTGTTTGCCTCAACATGCATCACTTTACACATACATTGAATTGCACTTGCCATTTTACTGCCCATTCATTCAGTTTGGAGAGGTTCTTTTGGAGCTGTTCACAATCTCTCTTTGTTTTAACAACCATGAACAATGTAGTCGCATCAGCAGACCTGGACCCCTCACTGCTCACTCCTAACTCTAGGTCGTTTATGAACAAGTTATGCAGCACAGACCCAGTGCCGATCCTGGGGGAATTTCACTTTGTGCATCCCTCCATTTATTCCCAGTCTCTGCTTCCTGCTACTTAACAAATTCCTGATCCATATGAGGACCTCTCTTCTTATTCCATGACTGCCAATCTTACTCAGGGATCAAAAGCTTTTTAAAACTTCAAGTATGCTGTGTCAGATTTACAATCTGCAAGTGACTGATTTGATAGTGAATATGATGTCGGGGTCAGAGGTCAGACTCGGACCTGGGAGACCAAGGTTCAAATTCCCACTCACATCATGAAACCCACCTTGCGCCAATCCGTGATTCTCAGCCTAACACACCTCACAGATTTGTCATGAGGATAAAATGGGGAAGGGGAAAACCATATTGGCCGCCACCATGAGCTCCTTGGAGGAAAGTTGGGATAGAAATCAACTAAATGAATGAAGGATTAAGATATGTCCCCCCCCCCCTCTCTTTGACTCCTTTACCTTTAAGTTACTAAAAAAAGAAACCCAGGCACTACTGGGCTTGATATGAAGTGATAAACATTAATTATATCCTAATTTCCACTCTGGCAATGCAAAAGACCCAAAGCAATTACACTGACAATAATAACACTGTGTTCTGGTAGAGAACTCAATGGATTCCAGGTTGGAAGCAGGGTGTGTGTGTGTGTCCTCCTTTCTAAGTCATATTTTTTAGTGATCTCACCTGAAACTTGGGACATATCTTGAGCCTCATCTGTTTCCATTTTCCTCAAGTTATCTGAAGGAAAGAGAAAAAGAAAAGCCTTAAGTTTAATGTGAAATGCAAAATCACAGGAGAGAAAGTGGGTGGGGGGCAGAGAGAGACGGAGGGGGGGATCTTTGCTATTTAACTATGAGATTATCTAGCAGGGCTAATGTATTTTTCTCTCTCTTTCTTTCCCATCCTGCATACTTGTGGGGGTATCAGGCTGGCACAGACCTTGATCCTTTTAAAAAGAGCATTACAAAGATTTATAAAAATATCATTACAAGCACAGGAGGACCAAATTTGTTATTTATTGTTAATTTCCTACTGCATAATAACCCAAAATGCAAACTGACTGCAACAAAATTAAGCAGAAAATTAAATGGCCCTGGGTCATTGTAGGCAAAGAATTCATTCTCTTGGCTGATCCATAGTTATGTTCTTTCTAATTTACTGAGCATGCATCGATGAACCTTGAGTCAGCTTGGTGACACGCGTACAATCAGCAATCAAAAAACGAAGCAATTTGCTGAAGAATGTCTCATTTACCCAGGCAGGCCTGCATAGCGAGCAGCAACCGCCGCTACTGCCATCAATAATGAATACACCTCCAGCCGCGGCAGATGGGCGAAGAAGAAGCCGCCGCTTCAGTCGTGGGCCCTCTCTCGCCCAGGAGTCCTGCGCTTCGAACCACACCGGCTTCCTTCTAGGCGGGGAGAGGGGGCACTCCCCAAAATAGCAAACCGAGCCCTGGAGAGAAAGGGAACCCAGACCTTCCTGTTTCGCTGACAGATGGCTCGGCTCCACAGATTTGTAACAAATACTGGGAAGCCACTTGCCCTTCTGTCGCAACACATAATGTTCCAAAGAATAAAGTTGCAAAGTGACCACAAACACCAGGGAGAAGCATGCCCAGAGTCAGTGGGGTGGAAATGGAAGCCAAAAGCCTCTGCTTGGAGCACAAGGCTATGGGCCTGAAGAGGTCTCGAGGGCCGGGGTGGACATCTGGTGCCTCTCTGGATGACAAATGCTTTGTGGAGGCAGCTGCTCTCAACACATCCCAGCAACGCACTGGCTCCGTGCAAGCGAGTCGCCGGCAACTTGCGGGAACTCGCTTCAGGGAAAGCAGTTCAGGGCAGCTTCTGTAACCTGGAGGAGGCTTTGGGCTTTCCCCTTTCTTTATGCTCCAGGCTTTATGCCTCCAGTAGCCAAACATCCTGGAAACTTCGCAAAGGAACAGGAGATGGAGACTGGGGAGAATTTGACTCCAGCCAGCTTGCCAAACAGTTCCCAGGGAGGGAATTTTGTTTCTTGAAATAATCAGCCTGGCAAGATGCACCAGAGCAGTCCCACCAAGCTGAACACAGCCAGGGAGGGCAAGCCAGCAGAGGCTCCTCCACAAATCTCCTGCATTTGATGCCTTCCTTGGACTGCAAATAGCAGGCTTCCTCAACCTCAGTCCTCCAGATGTTTTGAGACTACAGTTCCCATCATCCCTGACCACTGGTACTGCTAGCTAGGGATCATGGGAGTTGTAGGCCAAAAACATCTGGAGGGCCGAGGTTGAGGAAGCCTGGCAAAAAGTAAAGGGCTGGCCAGCCAAAAGGGCTGGGCTGGGTCACAAGCTATGCAGGCCCAGCCTAGAGAACCATATCAATAGAGTTTGCAGGGGAAATCGCTCTCTTGACCTGGACTCAGAGGTGTCTTAGGAAGCTAATATGTGGTTCTTGAAGGAGAGGTTATGCAAGGGGCCATTGGGGTGGAGGAACCCACTCATGTTAGGCATGAGGCAGTCATGGGGTGGGCTTGCTTTTTATCCCCCCCCCCCCCTTTATCCTGCTGCATCTTCCCTCATTTGTCTTCTGACACACCAGGTTCCTGTCTCTATCACGCATTCCCTACACCCAACGCTATGGGGGCTCTGGCTGCATTTTTATTTTAGGCACCCATCATGGCTGCTGAGCAAGCTTTTCCTGGAAAGTGGCTCCATTCCACTCTAAAATGCACACATCTACATCTTAAAGGGGGTCACTGCAGATTCACATCAGGATTGCTCCCCAACATGCTTCCCTTAGCTTGATCCACAGGCTGCAGTTCGTGCAGGATGCTGCAGCACAATTGCTGACAGGAGTGAGGCTTTGCTAGCATATTGCACCTGTGCTCAGAGATCTCCACTACAGATGCTGCTGTTACTATACAAAGCGCTTAGCAACTTGGGACCAGTTCACCTATGAAATTGCCTTTCCCTACATGTGCCCGCTTGACCGCTTCAGTCAGTGGAGCTGGTGCTGCTACAGGTGCCCCGTGATACCCATTCCACATTTGTAAGAACTCAGTCATTTCATGTGACAGCACCTGCCCTTTGTAACTCCCTGCCAATTGATATCGAGCGAGCACCTTCACTCTACTATGCCAGATGAAGCCTGCCCAGATGCTTAGAAATGCTGGTAGGAATTTTGATGTTTCAGCATTTTAGGCATTTCGTATGATTTAAAATAATTGTTTTCTATTTCCTTGATTCTATCGTTTTATCTTTTTACAATCAAGCTGCATATAAATTTTCTGAAATAAATAAATAAATAAGAAAGAAAGAAAGAAAGAAAGAAAGAAAGAAAGAAAGAAAGAAAGAAAGAAAGAAGGAAAGAAAGAAAGAAAGAAAATGTGTCCGCAAATGCTTCTGCATGTTGGCTGCCCAGCCCAGCCTCGGGGCTGAAATGCTCCGCCCGCAGCTTGGCTGAGATTGAGAGGGCTGTTGTGCCATTTCCATCCCAGGCCCTGGGCTGTGAGGAGCTTTGCTTCCCAGGAAGAGGTGGCAGTGAGTGGCAGCAGCTGTGAGGAGGGCAGCGAGAAGGAAAGGAAAAGGAGCACCCATCAGTCACCTGCTCAAGGTAGACATGGTGCTTCAGAAGAATGACAGAGGGACAGCAGAAGAATTTATCGTGCTATTTGACAGGGGAACGGACTCCCTCGGGAGGTGGGGGACTCTTCTTCCTTGGAGGTTTTTAAGCAGAGGCTGGATGGCCATCTGCAGGATCAGGCCAAGGCTCATCCAGTCCAGCATCCTCTTCTCATAGTCTCCCCCCCAGTGCCTGTGGGAAACCAGGGAGCAGAACAGGACCCCTCCTGAGGCTTCCAGCGACTGGTGTGGAGAAGCCTTGCTGCCTGCAAGCGCCTCGTGGCTGGGCAGCCGGTGGCACAAGCTATGCAACGGGTGTGGTCTCCTTCACTCCTGAAATTTGTGCATTTAGGGCGAAGGTTTGATGCCAGACCCTCAGAATGCTCAGCTTGTATTACCAGGGTTCCTGGTGGCTGCGAGGCCTCTGAGCATGTTCAGCTGAATGCACATGGAATTTCCCTTCAGATCTTCGCACTGAATGCACAAAGGTCAGGAACGGGGGGGGGGGGTGTTGAGGATGATGCCTGGGCAGGTGCCCCTACAGAGCTTAGTGCACTTTGAGCTCATGCCTGCACCATCAGGGTCCAAGCCTTCTTATTGGGGGAGCCGGAATCATAGGCAGGTGACTTTCTGGTTGGCTTTTGCTCTCAGCTTTGCGCTGTCACTCTGCTCCGCTCATCAGGCTCTACCATGAGGAATATGCAGACTCTTCGGGTCTGAGCCTCAGCAGAAGTGACTTCCTAATTTTACACAAGATTTATAAACAACAAATAAAAGAAAGAAAAAACACCCTCTAAGCAGTTTATGTAAAATAGTATGAAATATTCATTAAAAATACAGTGGTACCTTGGGTTAAGTACTTAATTCATTCCGGAGGTCTGTTCTTAACCTGAAACTGTACTTAACCTGAAGTACCACTTTAGCTAATGGAGCCTCCCACTGCCACTGCCGGAGCCCGATTTCTGTTCTCGTCCTGAAGCAAAGTTCTTAACCCGAGGTACTATTTCTGGGTTAGCGGAGTCTGTAACCTGAAGCATATGTAACCTGAAGCGTATGTAACCCGAGGTACCACGGTACTTATAAAATCTACAGACTTTAAAAACAAGGAGACATAATGAAGTTGTCAAAATATAGATAAAATTGACAGAGTTGGTTCTTAAATAAAATATCATGTCTGCATATGCTGGCCTAAGGAGTCGTCCCAGGCGCTGCCACAGTAAAAGGCCGGTTCCTTGTACATGTGGAGCAAACTTTATATGCCATAGGTAAAAACTGCCAGTTCCATAGACCAAAGTGGCTGGGTGTATTTTAGGGCTGCTGGCTAACCTGCTATTATGGGAAACTGCTTCTGTAGCTCTAATTTCTACAATGTCTTCCTGCCCCATCACCATTTCCATTCTCTTCCAACCAATTGATAAAAACTCTTATCACACAGTTGTTTGACAAAAGTAACCAAGCTTGACTTGTGCTCCAAAATTTGCATCAACATCTCCATGCAAGTTATTTCAGGCTAGCAATCAGTGGGGAATAAACCGTATTTGATGGGGAAAGTACATTCTGCTCAGGGCCAAGTGACATTTTTAAAAGTCCTGTTGATTTCCATGGGGCAAGTGCTTTCTCTTTGAAATCACAGGACTTAAAAATATCTAAAACACCATATATTCAAAGCTCTGATGGCAGCAAAGTGTATTCTACTACTCAGATATTCAGTAAATATTATGAGTCTCTCTCTGATACATCCAAAACATTAAAATAGTATATCTTGGATTATCTGAAGTCAATTCCCCAGTGCTTGAAAACGACAATGTGTTTGATATGAGTGACAGCAGAATAATTTATTGTGACAGTGGAACAGTGGAACAGACTCCCTCGAGAGGCGGGGGTCTCTCCTTCCTTGGAGGTTTTTAAGCAGAGGTTGGATGGTCATCTGTCTTGGATTCTTTAGCTGAGATTCCTGCACTGCAGGGGGTTAGACTAGATGACCCTTGGGTCCCTTCCAACTCTACCATTGTGGTATTCTATGAATAAATCCCTAGGCTCTGATGGTTTTACTACTCAGTGCTCCTCCCTCCGAGGTTTCTTTATGGATTTTTATTACAAGTATCACAGGTATGTAATAGTGCTGATGCAAAAATTTAGGCACATGCAATGGTTATAAGACGTCAGAAAACCACATGCCTGAAATCAGCAGCAACCTTCCTCCTGCCCCGCCTCTTCCCAGGACCCTTGGGGCACGCAGGGGAGAGGAAGCTTGCGCGCTGTGCTTAGGTGCTCCCCTGCCTGAACTATGGAGAACCTCCAGAAAGGGAGTTAGATCTTTAACTGCCCTGTGATCTCCGGATGAAGGGCAGAATAACAACAACAATCGTTCTAGGGAGAAACATATCTTGTTACAAGGTAAGGCTACAAGCTATTTATGATGGGTTTGCTAACCGACTGAAATGGATAACTTTCAAGTATGTCCATCCAGACAAGACTGGCTTTCTCCCAACCCACCAAATGCTGACATTATTAGGAATTCAGTAAGTAAAGTAAACTTCTGCAAAGCTAATGGCCACAGCCCCATTGCTGTCTTTGGGCTTGGTATTTTATGAAGCCTTTGACTACACAGAGGGTTCATATTTGATTAAATTAAGTGAAGAAGGTGGACTCTGGAGCAAAATTCACTCGTGCATTATGTGTTGAGGGGGAATCTATGGAATATCTATGGTAAAAATCAGGATGAACAACCTGGATTCAAAATAAAGCAATCTAAACCATGCAACAAATCTTTCCATGAAATTTGGGGCACATTTAAAGAGTGGTGAGGTGCTGGGGATGTTTCAGATTGACAAAAGTTAAGTAGTGTTGTTCTTTCAATGGGAAAGATTAAAGCACTTTGTGCCTAAGAAATTTGCAACATGTTGCTTGAATTTGAACAACAGGTGGGCTGCTAAACCTGCATGACCCAAGTCTGTGTTTAAACTGCCACACTTTATTCAATGGGATTTACTGCAAGTAACTGTGCTCAGCTTTGCAGTCTGAGGCTGCAATCCTATGCCAGCTTCATTGGGATTAAGGGCACTGAAGATGCCCTTCCAAGGAAACTTGCTCAGATTGCACTGCTTGACAACCTTTTCTGTGCCACAGTAATACCAGCAAATTGTTTCTCCTCAGCAACTTAGTAAGGCAACACTTTGACTTAAAATGATTCAAATGAGAAATAGATTACAGTATTTAAACCTTAAATGAATGATAATATTTTTGGTTTGTTTCCCTGCCTTTTATAGTGATAAGCTTTGCCCCCAAGAAAAATGAACCGACATGGACAATGCCTGGCTGCTCTGTCCCCTGGTGACTGGATCCTTTAAGCCTCGTCGGTACATCTCCCAGGCTGAACTCTGCCTACCATCAATGTATGGTTGACTACCAGGTCATGCTAATGCCATCTCTCACGGAATGGTAGCCTAACAAACTTTCTGTAAGAAAAATCTCAAAGTTCAATAGAGAGAGAGGGGAAAAACTTGCACCTAAATCTCCCCTCTACCCAGGAATGTAAATTTACCTAACTTCCTGCTTTTCATTTCACTTATTTTCCTGAGTGATCTTTAATTTCCTTTTATTAGACTGTTATGAAACAGTCAAGGCTAGCAGGTGTGTGCGCGCTCTCATCTGGTTGCCCCATCTCAAAAAAGAGAACCACAGACCTAGAAAGGGGCAACCAAAATGATCGACACTGATCACCCAAAGAAACTAAACAAAAAGTTCAGGATGAATAAAAGGAAGACCGACACACATCACACAAGAAGCATGTGGAATTCACTGTCAGGAGATGGGGGGGGTGTGCTCATTAGCTTGAATGGCTTTAAAGAAGAATTAGACCCTTTTTTATTGGGAACTAGGTCTATCAGTGGTGCTTAGCTATACTTGAGATATCACACTTCCACCTTCAGAGGCAGGAAACCTTGAATATCACAGCCAGGACCAAACTCAGAGCTGGACCGCTGCCTTCATCCCTGGCTGCAGACTTCTCCAGAACCTCGGCCTGGCTGCTGCTGGAAGCAGAATGGTGGACTCGGGGCGCCCAGGGCCTGATCCAACAGCACTTTTTCAACTCTTACATAAAAAACGCACCCATAGTTTTCCTTGAACTGAAAATGTAGTTTATTCTGGATGAATGTATTGGATATCCTTGTCCAAAATTGCAAACAGGCTTTAATTAAAAGTGTTCCATATCTCCACCACCAGCTCATAATTAACTTTATTATGGGGATTTAATAAAGTAGACCTCTCAATTCCTATGTAAGATTCTACTTTAGAACCATTTTAATTCTATTTTTAATTTCCTCTCCAGCAGACCACAAATAATAACTAACGAAAAGGTCCATTTCTAGAAACAAAACCTGCGAAACATAAAGGCTTTCTCTCATTTCCATTAAGCTTGTTTCCCATCCCCCAGGACTATCAAGATGTGTAAGAAACAAAGTTATAATTTGTTAAGACCAATTCATTTCCTCCTTTTCTCTGTTGGCACATCTATATGTAACTTTTCTGTAGAAAAACAATGTTTAGTCCTTGTTTCTACCATAGCTACTTATAGGAATTCGCTGTTGGTTACATGTCTTCCACCTCAGGGACCTGCACACCAGGTGAGGGCGGCCCCTGTCCCTTTGCACACACAGCCTGGCAAACAGCATGCAGCTAAAGCCACAATCCTCTACATCCCACCAAAGGTACTTCCAAGCAAACCATACAGGAATAGGCCACAAACCTGAAGCATTTATATGCCTGGCTTTTTAAAAAAACAAAATACTAAAATAAAGAAGAAATTAATTGGGAACACACACACAAAATAATTTACAGAAAATGCAATATAATTATATTTTTGGTAGTCATCCGTTATCGCAGCACTTCAATTCTAGCAAGAATAACCAATAGATTGTTTATTAAGAACACTTTCTTCTTGTCAGGCCAATTTATATCAATATATATGATAAAAGAAGGTAAATATTCTCTTCGTAATAATTTTAAACCTCTCCTTCCTTGCTTTCACTTCTCTGTATTTGAAATTCTGTAAAGGGGGTGGGGGGGAAGCTTCATTTTTTAAAATGATACAAAAATACCTAAGAGTCAGAGGTACAGACCCTGCGGCAAGTCAGGCACAACAACCCCACAGAAATGAATGGGCCTAAATCTGCATGGGATTGCAGCCCTGGGATTGCAGAGGTCAGCAATGTATATTATTATGGACATATTCTGCTTCATTTTAACCCAAGTAGTAAAGGCAGCATCATACAAAACCAGCTGACCAGAAGCAGGAGAGGACAGGACAGGGGTCTTGGCGTCTTGAAGAGCTGGAGATGGGGTTTGGGCAGAGGCCGCCTTTCTCTTCCCTGTGTGACGAGATGCATTGGCCAAAATCCTCTTTTCAGTAACATAAATTGGTACAGGGCCTCTGTGCTGCTTTCCATTTGGTCACCTTGTACAAAATACTAAGGGATATTGAATGCTATGGCTGGTATCCCAACTAAGTCATACTCAAATAAGCCTTTGTTTCAGTAGCTCCGCTCTGAGGATGACTAACATTGGCCAATACTCCCTATTTATTGAACATGCCAATACAAAATAAAAAGGAGAAGAGGCTCCAGCGTGCTCTTTACCGTAGCTCAAAGACACAAAATAGGAATATTTGGCTCACAAATGAATAGGATGGTGTGGAATGGGAAGAAGACACTCAATAGTTTACGGAACTTGTATAATAACTCAAGACTTAAAGAATAAAATACTGAGATGAGGACAAGAGTCTTCTGTCTATTTGTTTTGTTCAGTTCCAAGATGTTTTAGGAGCTGTATTCATTAATTCTGACATTGCTTCCTAATTTTTCTTGGACTGTTCAAGGCATTTCAAGTGACAAAGGATTCCATAGACTTGAAATGCTGGACACATTTTCGCACCTCATGTAGATAGGCAAAAGGATTCCGAAAATGCCTCCAATCAACATATTGTTCACCTGCTCAGCTTGTTCCAGTTTGCTTACTTGAGTATCTGACAGCCCTTGTGTGTCTGCTGACTCCAGTTTTAAACGAGTGACATCCCATTAATTTCAATGGGGCAGATTAAAATGATTAATGCAGTTGCCGCTGACCTGGCGTTACACGGACAGTCCTTTTCACTGTTTCAATTTGCAACTTCTTCTCCACGGAGAAGGGATTCGCTGTTGATAAGGGAAGAGAAAGAAAAACTACTCTTTTTTATTTCCCCCTCCCCCTGCTTACATTAATCTACTTAAACTTTTGCTTGCATTCCTCCTGGATCGCTTTAGCTGTCAGATGTTTTGAACAAGGCAAGCAGCAACCTCAGTCCAGCAGCTGATTCTGCAAAGCACCCCTTCCGGAGGCCGTTTCACAGGGTCTGTGCTGATGCCAGTGTCACAAAGAGCAGCTCTTGCCTGGCCACCTGTGGCACTTAAGGATTTCCTCCAGGTGACCAACAGAAGCCTTCCAATAAATGGCTTCCTTTCTCTCTGGGCTGCTGGTGTTGCCACAAATGCCCCAGGTAAGCAAGTTATAGATAGGCAGCCTAGTGAAAATAGTGTAGCTGATTGACTTTGGAGGTCATGTGTAAAAAGTGGTTATATCACGTGATTCCCAAATAGTGAGTCAAGAAGTCCAAGATATGTGCTTATGGGAGCTATATGTTTCTGAACTGATATATCCAGTGTGGAGGACAACACAGCAAAAAATAAAGGAGGAAAGGGGCAAACTATCGTCCTGAGCCCTACATACAACACATATTCATGCAACTGTTACGCTTTTATTTGACAGCAGGTGCCATATGCCAGTTTATGGGCTTCCCAAAGCCATGTGTTTGGCTGCTGTGAGGGACAGATGCTGGACCAGAGAGGCCTTTTGTAGACAGCCACTCACCTGGTCAACTGGCCAGTCAGAGTTTCCTTCAGGCAACTAAAGAGGAAATTTCAAAAAGACTATTTTGTCCTGTGCCCTGCCTTTCTGGAAATGACACTCTCGTGCACCTCTTTCCATATAAATAGACACACACACAAACGCTTTTTAGATGAAGAAAAAAGTAGCACACAGAGTGAGCAAGCTGGTAACATTTGTAGACCTCTTGACAAGTCTTCCATAAACACAGAAGGGAAGCTCTTTTGAAGGGGATCCTCTGAAAGCACCATCCGTTTAACAGCCAATGCTTCTACATAATATCCAGGGCAGCCTGGATCCACTTGACCAAGTGTCACACAACATAATTTTCGTGGCACTTGTATGCATGCGATAAAAAAAGAATATTCCTATCACTCTCCTGTACTTTGGTCTTATTTCCTTTTAGCTGGCTGTGCCCCAAAAGATCTTATTGGCTCAGCACTCGTTGAACTATATGAGCTAAGGCTCATCATTTGAATACATATCATCACCCAATCCATGCATGGCCTGGCTAAGGCAGATTTGGGTTACAATCTGTTCTGTATGAAAATGTTCTAGAAATACCTGTTTCCTTTTAGAACATAATGCACACGTGCCTTGAAGAGGTGGGCCACACAAGCCACAGGACTACTTGCCTCATGTAATTAGCTTTACTCCTAGCCATTGCGCTGACAATCTGTTAAAGAGGTTTTGCAGCAGGGTTTACCTGTCTCTAATGAGATTCATGCTTTTATTTGCAAACTTCCACATCATTAGTGTTTGAAAAGATCAACCCTGGGACTTGTGAGTGTGTACACACAGTCACATATCTAGTTTATCCCCCAAATGTTCTTTTCTTAGGTCCTGGGAGGAGCTCTAGAGCATGATGAACCTCCCTCTCGGTGGGCAGAGATCAGTCTGCTTTGGAGGTCCTCCGTTGATCAGCATTGAAAAGGCCCACTGCTGTGGCTTTCCTAATGGTGGTGATCTGCAGGTGGTAAAGGCATTCTGAAGCATCTTGGGGGAAGCTTTGGATCCCTCCACAAATATTCCCTTTTTGCCTTTACCACCTGTGGAGAGCCAACAGTGGGACAGCCAGGGCAATGGGTCTTCCCTTGTTCCTTGGGGAGGCAACTATGCCATCCCTGAAGCTGATGTGGATATTTTCTCTCCCATTGGAATTGGTGGGAGAGAACATTTTAAAAAGAAAGATGCTGCAAGAAAAGGGGGGAGAGGCTAGGGGGGAAGCCATTCCTCATCTGTCTTCCTTTGTGGCTGCTGTGAGCCTGGGAGGCCTGAGGAAGTGGCGGTTCCCCTGGCATGGACGCATCCCATCCTGCCACCTGACCTCCCTAGGACTGCTCTGCAAGTCTGCAAAGAGTAAGGTTGAAATGTGATTGCAAACTGTAGCTGCTAACTTGGTCATAACAAATGTTGAACCACGTCCTGCTTAGTACCATCTGGGAATTAAATTTTAGCCCTTTACCAATACGAAATTATTCTAAATGTAAACAAAGGTATCTTGTAACCGATACTTACAATGATTGGCTTTGCAAAATATGGGGACCCAAGCCTTTTTGCTTAGGATGTAAGCATACAACTTCAAATTCTGTAGTGAATAGAGTGGTAGATATGGGTGTGGGAAACTCAAGATTCAAATCCCCACCCAGCCATCGCTTGCTGGCTATTAACTAAAACAGTCAAATGACCTTCCAGGTTCAGAAGCAGTAGACCTACCCCCAGGCGCCATATGTGTGGGAAGGATGTGTCTGCCTTCCTACATCTCAGATACATTTGCCAAACCATTGGAAACAAAATGATGGACCTTTGACATGACCTAGCTTGGCTCCGCAACCTTGGGCCACACACACCCAGGTTGCTGCAAGGCTAAAATGCTATTCTAAGCTCTTTGTATTAAGGGCTGGATACCAATATAAAAAATAAATTAAATATCAGCAGAGGAAAATAAATAGCTTTTATTCCACTTACTAACATAAACAGAACTGTAAAGGTCCACCCCTGCTGATGAAGCGTGCAAGCCTATGCATGCCTACTCATAAGTAAAACACACTTAATTCAATTGAACCTACTCCCAGGAAGTGTATATAGGATTGCAACTAAAGTTGGCCATTTCTGCTCTAGACTACAACTGTAAATAGCTTATGTCCACCAAAATATATCTGTCTGAAGCTTCTGTTTATTTCCTTAAAATAGCCTGCTTTCAAACATTACAAATCTAATTCTCCTATCGCCACAAATTTCAAAACCGTTTCTGCTGGCCTACAAACTATTTCAACTTTTTAAAAAGCAACAACAATCCCCCACACCAAATTTTAATGAAAGGGGGAGGGGTTGATGTGCATGGCCGAAGCCAGGATTTATGGGGGGGGGGGAGGCAGAACCTCAATTTGTGAAGTATTTTTGTAGATTTACTTTATTTGGCCCTGCCCATGTTGATGCACAGCATTGGGTGCATCAAGCACATGCTGAAACATTCAAGGGTAGTCCAATAATATGTGGCAAGTGCTCAATTATCTCTTTATCCCCACTACAACTTCAGAGCATACAATAATAAATTAACTCCCCATTTCTAAACACATTTGCTGGGTGTGGGTGGAAAGTTGCCTCTGATTCAAAACTTTATTTGCTGTGGGGGTTTCTTCTTCTTTCTTTTTCTTCTTAAAAATAGTGCTCTCTGGCAAACACCCCAATAAATCTCGGGCAACCTTTTTGTGAGAGCCTCCAACAAATAGAGCTGCACTTAACAGAGTGGAGCTGATGTGTTTCAACTGGTCATCCTGGTGTGAATTTGCACTTCTAATAATTCTTTAGGGTTGCACACCTTAGCACATTTAAATTGGCAGATTTATCAAGCAGATTTAAGGGCACACTTTCTTTTTTTTCTTGTTGAATGAAAATGAAAATATTAAAGATATTTTCCACCAAAAATGAATAGTAGCTTTTACTAAATTCTAAATTCTCATATTTTCTTCTTTTAAAAAAAAGTACCTATTTTGAGGTTTCAGTAATATGTAACTGCTGCTTAAAAGTAATACGTTAAAGGCTAATCAATCAACTGAACATTATTTAATCAATTGACAGATCTAAAAATGTTTAATTGTACCAATTAGAAGTTCATTTATACTGGTACAACAGCAACAGATAATTTTGATGCAGCAATCTCTGAACCTACAAATAGGGGAAAATGCCCTGTATGGCATATGGCATTGTACATTCCCAAGAAGAACTGTAGCATGATGCTTCTAATTTTCAGAGTTTGCAACTAATTCAAAACCTTAGCAATATATATTGAATCTTGAAATGTCAAGGTTCAGTTTGAAATATCTGGAGAACTTAGTTTTGTATTAAAATAACCAACTTTACATCATCACTGCAAGTTATTATCTAGCTCATATTAAATGTAAACTATTTTGAGCTGGTAATCTATTTGGTATATTTTCAATTATATAACTAGAAATAGATATAAATATGAGTTCACTGTCTACAAAGAAGACAGAAATATCTGCCAGCATGCCCTTCACCACTTATTTCAGATTGCAACCTCTTAAATAAATTTCCGGAACTCTATTTTTACATGTGTATAATATTAATGCACACTATTTTGAAAGGGAAGGATCCAGTACCTGGTCCTCAAAAATGGATTGTATATTTACAGCCTATATCAGCTTAAAATAAACTTTTTTGCCTACCTTGATCCGAAACAAGCATATTTCCCTTTTGGACACGGACGCCTGGTCTGAAAAGTCTGAAGGAGCTGCAAAGTGTTTATGAGCTGCAAGAAGAAGCTTAACTCAATACGAAACAAAGTGTCCTGAGACCTCTTATTTCCTGTTGATGATTGGTTAGCTTTTCCATTTGTTTGTTTGTTTGTTTGTTTGTTTGTTTGTTTAGTTATTGTCAAATTATTCTCATAATTGAGGAATGAATTGAAACAAATTTACTTGCCTTGTAGGAACAACTGAGAAAATCAAATCAGTCCCTCACTTCAACCTGGGTTCAGTCCTTTGCATAAGGTATCATATTTGTTCAAAAAGAAGAAACTTAAGTTTATTAGTGTAGCTCAAAGACCAAAACTGAAAGCATTGCAAAACCTTATTCCTAAACCTTCTGATCAACACTTTTTGTGTATTTTAAAGGTATCTCACAGGCTGATCTCACTTCATCCGATGTAAATCCCATTCACACCCAACTACTGCAGCCTTACTTCCAGTTCATTTCAAGGAGATAGTTCAGCACATCCAACTGAAGAAACGTGCTTTAAAAAATATTCCAGTGGTGCATACAATCCAGTGCTCTTAAGCACCCTAATTAATGTCTACAATCCATTGATTTAAAATGAATGCAGCTGTTTTCAGTACCTCAGATATTCAGCTCAATCTGATGCACCCCCCTTGATGCGCTTACTGAGTTCAGTTAAACATGCTCCAAAGTAGGTGTGCATATGATTCTTTTTTTAAAAAACAACAACACCACACAGTATATCAATGAATTAAATTGTATAGATCAAATGTTTCCTGTTCATGGACTGGGAGAAAAACTTAGCCTTATAAACATTAAGAAATTGGGATAATTGGAGAAATCTAGGATATGAACTTCCTAAAATCTTGCCTAGTAAAATGCTTGTTTGGCAAGGCTTGATCTTGTGCTAATTTTTTTGGTGCAATCCTATGCTGATTTACTTGTTAAGTTTTAGCATTTTAATGAGGTTTACTCCATAGTAAGTGTGGTCTAAATGTACAGTTTTTTCCACTCCTGTTGCTTTTCTAATGTTTGTCCATGGAAGTAACGGCAACAGCATATCAGCAGCCATCTTGATGGCAAGTGCAGTAAATTTCTTCATTCTTCCTCTTCATTTCTACATGTAAACTTATCAGAAAAGATCTATTGCATAGAACTTTCTATGGAAACTATTTCTACAGTAGGACTACTTTTAGAAAATGACCTTCTGAACCATTTTTGGTTCAGTTCATGGACTTAAAACAATTTTAAGAATGCTAATTTCATAGCCCACACATGGCCATATAAGTGTCACAGACTCTATAGCAATGAGCATTTATTTGCAAGTGGTTAATATAGCAACAATAAGGTATAAACTTTCTGGAAACCTCTTTAAAAATGCTTGTTTTCCCAATGATATTAGAGAACATATTTACCTTTCAAAGATATTCAGGGGCATGCAAACAGTTCATTCCTTGAACTGTAATAAAATTTAAAGTGCAATCTAGAAGATCCAAAGTGTAATCCCCCCTCCGGTACGTTAATCATGAATGATAAGAAAATGTCTGCTATCTCCTGAATAAAACTTACATATCTAACCTAGTTTTCTGACAACTGCCAAACTTGTCTGCTGTGTCTTGTAAGTCTTGGATTACTTTTACAACTACTGTACTTTAACTTCAACACATAAATTTAAAGATTCCTTTAAAGTGTATACATTTAGATTCCAGTTAACATAGTCTTACTCTCTGGGTGTTGTGGTGGGCCACATAAGGAAACTTTTTTTACTGGTGGGATAAACTTCCACAGCCTCAGTTACATCTGATAAAGTAGATGCAAGCTCATGCTATGGTGAATTTGCCAGCCTTGGGAGTGTCACAAGCCTGTTCCCTCTGCTCCATGGGGCTAGTGGGGGTCCCATCTGCAAACCTGGAGGGGATATCAATCATCACGAGTCCCCTTTGGATCTTTCAGTGAACATGTACGGCACTTTTTTCTCTTTTTTACATCTTTATGAAAATTAATAGAAATTACATTGGGTTCTTCCTCCCCACTTTTTTAGGAGGGGGTTGCCAATAATAATCATCATGAAATTCTTGTAACACCACATTTATTCATAAAACAACATTCCACTACTAACATTCAAAGCCCCCCGAGTTGTCTCCCCAGCCGGCCACGCGCAGCTTGGCGCTGCCTGGCAGCTTTGCTTGCCGTTTATTCCTCCACCCCGAACCACGTTCAGAAACTGGGGGTCGGGGAGGGGGAGAGAAGGGGAGCAAAACCTTGTCTCCTTCGGGCAGATCACAATCGAATCCATGGACTATGAATGGATCGATCGTTAGACAGACAGATCTAGTCACCTCTCAGACCAGAAAAACAAACTCAGCAGGCAGCTCCTGAAGTTGAGAGGCGCGGAAGGCTCCGCACAAAGTTGCCGGCTGCTTTCCTTGAACTCGACAGCCAGGATCGCGCGCCCTTTGCCCGCGGGCTCCGGCGCTCCGCGCGCGCTCTTTCCGCCGGGCAGCCCTGGGAAGGGCCGCCACTCGCTCCCGGGCGGAGCTGGCGCTGCTTTTCCCCACCAGAACTTTTCTCTCCCGAAAAAGTTTGCTGCCGCGACGGCCAGGAGGGGAAAGAGAGAGGGAGAGGGAAGAGCGCAAGGCGGGGAGGCGCGCCGCGGGGCGAGACGGTACCTGCTCCGGGCGCGGCGGGATGTCGGCGGCTGGCGGGGCCGAGCTCTCGGTGTGGCAGCGGCGGCGAGGGCAGCAGCAGCTCGGCTCCGTCGGCGCCCCAGCCCACTTCCGCCCGCCAAGGCAGCATCGCGGCGGCGGCGGCGCCCGGCAGCGCCCAACCTGCTCCCTCGCCGGCGGCGCAGAAAGCGCGCCGCGCTCGCCCAGCCCCTCAGCTGACGAGGACCCCCCCCGCCCCCGCCGGGCCGGGAGGGGCGCACCTGGCAGAGGCAACCTGGCCGGCGAGGAGGAGGAGGCGCCCACTGGCTGCCAGGTGCGCCGCCTAGTTGGACGTGCGCTCTCGGCGCGCCAAGAAAAGGCGCAGAGAGTGGGGCGGCCCGTGGGGTGCAGGCGGCGGGGCCACCTCGCATTTAGATACCGCTTGCTCGCAGGGGGAAACCTCCCAGGGGCTTCCATTTTATTTTGGGGTTTTTTAGAAGAACCATAGCTAAAACATTTACAGCATGATTTAAAACATGCGGAGAGTTGAGAACCCGGACAGAGCAGACGAAAAGAAAGTGGAAACACCTGCAGACCTTGCAAGCAACCGGAGAGGCTTCCCTGCCGGAGAATGTCGGGAGCAGCTCAGAAAAGAGGAGGCGGGAGGCGCCCTCTCGCTGTCCAGAGGCAGGGAGTTCCAAAGGGTCAGTGGCGCCACACGAAAAAGACGGCGTTTCTCGCCATCCCTCCTCATCTTGCACCCCTTATCGCAGCGATCCTTACTTGGAAAGGACGCCCTGGTCTTCAGTACACTTACACTGTGTTACTCAGAAGTAAAATCTCATTGAGCGCAACCGGGTTGGATTTGAGTAAATGCGCTCAAGACCGAAACCTACCTGCTGCTTTCCGCACAGGAGTTCTGCGCCGTGGAAAACGGCACTTGGGTTTCCGTCTGGAGCACTTTCCCCCAGACACTTAGGGAGCAAAGGGAGGCGCATGAAGCCCCCTTGTAGGTTGCTGGGGGTTCGGGCTGGTGCACCTTCTGGGAAGCTGTGGAAGTGGATGTGCCCAACTGCATCCACATGGCAGCAAGTGTAAGGTCATTCGGGCAGGATGACCTGGCCAGCAGACTAGTTTCTCTCGTCTTTGAGTAGCTCCTGTTCGTCGTAGTGAAGTAGATTAAATGCTCCAAGCAGGTGAGCAGGGACGGACTACACTGGTGCCAATCCCAGAATGGGCAGCCTGCTGTAAGGAAGATGCCAGTTCCAAGAGGAAGCATCCACAGCTGCCAAAAAAGTATGAAAACTGGCTGAAGATGTTGGAAGATGGCTATTATACTGTTTCTCCCAGTTAAACATTCCCAGCTCCCCCAACTGTTCCTCATCAATCTTGGCTTCCAGATCCTTGATCATCTTGGCCATCCTCTTCCGCACACCTTCCAGCGTATTAATATCCTTCTTAAACAGTGGTGCCC
Organism: Podarcis muralis; assembly: GCF_964188315.1. NCBI lineage: Eukaryota > Metazoa > Chordata > Lepidosauria > Squamata > Lacertidae > Podarcis > Podarcis muralis. The sequence goes on from NC_135667.1 coordinate 56,757,290, forward strand.
AATAACCGGTCTCTGGACTCTAGATGGGTTCTAACCAAAGCAGAATAGAGTGGCACTATGGCTCTCCTTGATGTGGTGTGTTGAACCAAAGGTGAGACTGCTCTGGAAGGTTTGCAAGTGCCACCATGGTAGTCAAGATAACCCTGTGGGCCCTGGGGTGCCCTGTCAGCCTTGGATAGTTGGCACCTATTCCCTCACCTGTCAGGTGGATTGAAGAGAGGTTCTGGCCAAGCTGATGTATGCTGCTTCTTGTATAAGTAACGTCTACATGTTTAACTGGGTGCAGACAAGCAATAACACTGGCTTGCTGATATGGTTGTCTGTCTCGCGTCTGTAAAGGCAGAGAGGCTCTGTTTGCTGTGCTGTAGGTTTACACTTTTCTTTGGGACTCCCTACCTCAGAGCTTTCCAAACTGTGTGTCGCGAAACGTTAAGTGTGTCGGTGTGTTGTGCGAAGGCTCTCCACGCTCCTCCTGGGCTGGAAAGGGGTTAGTTTAACCTACCTTAGCTTGGCTCCATTCTTCTTGTCCTGCTGCTGCCAGGTGAAGACTGTTGTGTTCTAGCAGGCTTTTGGAAACTTACTGCTTTTAAGGAAAGGGGTTTTAACATGATTTTTCCATTGTTTTAATTCCATTATTGTTTAATTACTTTAGCTTCTACGTTCGTATTGGTTTTTGTAAGCCGCTTTGAAATTCAGTTCTGGGGAAAAGGTTAGGTATGTAATAGTAGTAGTAATAATAATAAATACAATACTATATAAAAAAGATGTATTGGATAAATACACAATGCCTAAAGACAATGCTTTCTCTGTTTTGCATAACTGAAAGAGCATACTTATATTTTAATTTAAAAATAAATTAAATACGTTTTATTTATGTGGTGTGTGTGTGTGTATGTCTTATTATTGGAAAACATCTAAAAACACATTTTTAGTACTTTGAGGGGGTTTTCTACAATCAATTGGTATAAAAAATGAAAATAAATAAACGTTAATGAAAATTTTAAAAAACAGCATGTTTTATAAGCAACAAGTAAAAAAATTTTGGAAGCTGATTATTCGGTATTCACAAGATTATGAATTAGCCACAGAGACTGGATTAGAAGGAACAAACTTTACTAAGCAGTTAAGATGTGTCCTAGATATTTTATTTCAAACGCGGCAAATCTGCCCTTCACTTGGTGTAGGTTTGCCTTGTGGCACCTGCGTAGAACTTGCTTCAGTCTCTCCTTACATTCCTCCTTGGTCTTCCACCCACATTGGGATATCATCTGTGCAGCATGTCAACCCCACCAATGCCCTCAAATGTCTGTGGGGTCACAGACCTTGGGGTCATAGAACTTGGGAGCTGGAGACCTAATGGCATCCTTGTAAACTGGTACCTGCCAAAAGACATATTAAATGTACTTAGCCTGGAATTTCCATCATCAAGCGGAATATGCCAGAATCCACTACTGGCATCAATGATCAACTTCTGCTTCTGCTAGCTTACTGGTAGTTTCTTGTATGGTAGGCAACTGAACATGTTCTTTTTAAAATTGTCTCTTGGGGCTAAACAAATTATTGTCTGGTCTTGGCTAGGCTTGTCTACAACCAAGATTGAATCCATCCACTCTGGAGTTCTACCTTAACTATCACTTCAACTGTCTGTGAGAAGCAGTTCTTTTGGACTTTATCCCTTAGTGTCACAGAGTCTCCAACAAAGATGTGCTCTCCCAAACCCACATCCCCAGCATGCTCACACTCTTGTCTCAGCGATGTCTGTGCTGGCTTGGTCATGTCCACAGAATGGAAGATGGCAGGATCTATGGGGAGGATGTGCTCTAACGGTTGCAGGATTTGGGCGCCAGGCCAGTTGGCAGACCAGCTCTATGCTCCAAAGATGTCTGCAAATGTGACGTGAAGGCTGGCCACATGAACCTCGCTGTGTGGGAATCCCTTGCAAATGACTTCAGTGCCTGGAGATAGAAGAGGAGAAGAGGAGGTTAAGGGGTGATATGATAGCCATGTTCAAATATATAAAAGGATGTCATATAGAGGAGGGAGAAAGGTTGTTTTCTGCTGCTCCAGAGAAGCGGACACGGAGCAATGGATCCAAACTACAAGAAAGAAGATTCCACCTAAACATTAGGAAGAACTTCCTGACAGTAAGAGCTGTTTGACAGTGGAATTTGCTGCCAAGGAGTGTGGTGGAGTCTCCTTCTTTGGAGGTCTTTAAGCAGAGGCTTGACAACCATATGTCAGGAGTGCTCTGATGGTGTTTCCCGCTTGGCAGGGGGTTGGACTCGATGGCCCTTGTGGTCTATTCCAACTCTATGATTCTATGATTCTATGTATCCAGTGACCATTGGGAGGAGTGCAAAGAGAAGAAATGCCCTGGTGCATCTGCAGCAGCATAACCAGACACCTTCATCTGCCCCAGGTGCAACAATCCATGGCAGATGGCCATCCAACCTCTCCTTAAAAACCAAATCATTAGCATTTTTATCTGGTTCATCCACTTAAGAGACTCGTGCTCTTCCAACTGAGCTATCTCCAAAATCTCACCCAATTAATGTGACATGAATGCAGGCATCTATTGCAACAATCCTCAAATTCATAAATTTGGAAGCTCCTAAAGTGCCTGGCATGCTTTGGTCCATGGGGTCACGAAGAGTCGGACACGAATAAACGACTAAACAACAACAACAAAAGTACTGTTATGAGTTTGTGGGTGCCAGGGCATGTGGGTGCAAGACACCCATAATTCCTTCATTTAGTAAATGATAGAATTTGATCAATGTCTGGAGAGTTAAACTGGGAAGTCAGATTCTTAATAGTTGGACTTAGTTTCTCATATTCAAAAGATCGCCTGAGAGATGTGCCATTGTTGTTGTTTAGTCGTGTCCGACTCTTTGTAACCCCATGGACCAGAGAACGCCAGGCACTCCTGTCTTCCACTGCCTCCCGCAGTTTGGTCAAACTCATGCTGGTAGCTTCGAGAACACTATCCAACCATCTCATCCTCTGTCATCCCCTTCTCCTTGTGCCCTCCATCTTCCCCTTCTCCTTGTGCCCTCCATCTTCCCCAACATCAGGGTCTTTTCCAGGGAAGTCTTCTCTTCTCATGAGGTGGCCAAAGTATTGGAGCCTCAGCTTCAAGATCTGTCCTTCCAGTGAGCACTCAGGGCTGATTTCCTTCAGAATGGATAGGTTTGTTCTTCTTGCAGTCCATGGGACTCACAAGAGTCTCCTCCAGCACCATAATTCAAAAGCATCAATTCTTTGGCGATCAGCCTTCTTTATGGTCCAGCTCTCACTTCCATACATCACTACTGGGAAGACCATAGCTTTTACTATATGGACCTTTGTTGGCAAGGTGATGTCTCTACTTTTTAAGATGCTGTCTAGGTTTGTCATTGCTTTTCTCCCAAGAAGCAGGCGTCTTTTAAATTCGTGGCTGCTGTCACCATCATGGTGATCATGGAGCCCAAGAAAGTAAAATCTCTCACTGCCTCCATTTCTTCCCCTTCTATTTGCCAGGTGGTGATGGGCCAAGTGGCCATGATCTTCGTTTTTTTGATATTGAGCTTCGGACCATATTTTGCACACTCCTCTTTCACCCTCAATAAAAGGTTCTTTAATTCCTCCTCACTTTCTGCCATCAAGGTTGTGTCATCTGCATATCTGAGGTTATTGATATTTCTTCTGGCGATCTTAATTCTGGCTAGGGATTCATCCAGCCCAGCCTTTCGCATGATGAATTCTGCATATAAGTTAAATAAGCAGGGGGACAATATACAGCCTTGCCGTACTCCTTTCCCAATTTTGAACCAATCAGTTGTTCCATATCCAGTTCTAACTGTAGCTTCTTGTCCCACATAGAGATTTCTCAGGAGACAGATGAGGTGATCAGGCACTCCCATTTCTTTAAGAACTTGCCATAGTTTGCTGTGGTCGACACGGTCAAAGGCTTTTGCATAGTCAATGAAGCAGAAGTAGATGTCTTTCTGGAACTCTCTAGCTTTCTCCATAATCCAACGCATGTTTGCAATTTGGCCTCTGGTTCCTCTGCCCCTTCGAAATCCAGCTTGCACTTCTGGGAGTTCTCAATCCACATACTGCTTGAGCCTGCCTTGTATAATTTTAAGCATAACCTTGCTAGCGTGTGAAATGAGCACAGTTGTGTGGTAGTTGGAGCATTCTTTGGCACTGCCCTTCTTTGGGATTGGGATGTAGACTGATCTTCTCCAATCCTCTGGCCACTGCTGAGTTTTCCAAATTTGCTGGCATATTGAGTGTAGCACCTTAATAGCATCATCTTTTAAAATTTTAAATAGTTCAGCTGGAATATCATCACTTCCACTGGCCTTGTTATTTGCAATGCTTTCTAAGGCCCATTTGACTTCACTTTCCAGGATGTCTGGCTCAAGGTCAGCAACCACACTACCTGGGGTATACGAGACATCCATTTCTTTCTGGTATAGTTCCTCTGTGTATTCTTGCCACCTCTTCTTGATGTCTTCTGCTTCTGTTAGGTCCTTTCCACTTTTGTCTTTTATTATGGTAATCTTTGTACGAAATATTCCTTTCATTTCTCTGATTTTCTTGAACAGATCTCTGGTTTTTCCCATTCTATTGTTTTACATATTGGATAGAATTCATATTATCTTACCACTCTGGCAAATTTCCTTTAGCTGGGCAGAAAATCCCATTTAAGGTAGCAGAACCAGACATTTCCACAAAGGGACAGAAATTACATCCTCATATCCCAAATATCCTCATTTCGTATAAATTTGAGAGAACTAAGTGCATTTAAGAGTCGAGCTTAGGCAGAAAATATGACGATCTGAGCTCCTGCTAAGCCCCAGTGCTCCCAGGGATGCAAACTTTAATTTGGACCACAGCCCTGAAGGGAATTTCTGTAGCCTTCTGGTGCAATCCTGAAGGTGTGGAAATTCCATTCCTGACTTTGGGTCAAAGCTCCTTCAGAGAATAAAGCCATATTCCACTACTTGCACCTTTGGACCTGGAAGAGGAATTTCTGGTATCTCATAGAGGCCTTTTAGCATTAGAGTTATGAATGGAGGCCAGATACAGGATAAAGGAAGTCTTTTATTTGGTTTTTTGTATTGTTATATGTTATGCTCACTGTATGTTATGTTCACATTTAATGAGGGTGGATTTGTGTATTGGGGTGGGGAGTTTGTGTTATGTTGTAAATAAAATTCCAATAAAAAATTAAATTAATAGAGTTATGAATGGGCTAGGCAATTAATAATTAATGCTACAACACAACCCCAAATTTTGTATCTCTGTTTCTCTCTTTTCTTACAATGAAAGAAAGCTTTGCTTCAGTCTCATTTGGATCTACATTCCTGGGTTTTACACAAGTATTTAAGCACATTCAAGGACAGCACCTGTTTACTGCTCGCAAAACACACACACCACCCCTGTCAAGGAGGCATATTTAAAGGGATGTGGGGATGGCAAGTTCACACACGAGGTTTCCCAATGGACTTTATGTTAACAGCTTCTGTCATCTCATATCACTTCCTGGGAACCTATCTTTATTAAAAAAAAATTCTACTGAGTAGAAGCTTTTGTTAAGCAGCGCAAGGTAAAGGTAAAGGTACCCCTGACCGTTAGGTCCAGTCATGGACAACTCTGGGGTTGCGCGCTCAAACAACGGGAGCTCACCCCATTGCAGGGATTCGAACTGCCTTCCGAACGGTAAGCCCTAGGCTCTGTGGTTTAGACCACAGCACCACCCGCGTCCTTAAGCAGCGCAAAAGGGATTCTAAATAGACAATTGCAAAAACGTGGCTGTTGCCTCTTATCAAAGCCCAAGTGACGTGAGCCAATATACATCTCCACTGCTTGGAAAGTTCATTTTAAAAAGGAGTTAATTGCAGTTCCAGTTCCCTTCTCCAAAAATGAACTAAGTTCCCATCAATTGTGATGCTTAAGCTTTAAACAGCAGCAGCATTTTCCATATAGGTAAAAAACAATAAATGCAATGACCACAATCAAACACAGAGTTAAGTGCAATGAATCTTCTATGTATGCAAATTGTTGAATTAAAATTGGGCAATTTTAAATTCAATTTAATTTCACCATGAAGGGAACACTTCGCATTCAGTTCACCTGGAAATTATAGGAACTACTTTCAGGTGTAGTTCAGTTATTTTCAAATTAATTCAGTGAATTAGTGACTTACTTTATTCCAAACTGGCCTTTTGTTACATAAGTGTGTGTGTGTGTGTGTGTGTGTGTGTGTGTGTGTGTGTGTGTGTTGGCTCTTGGTAGGCTGGGAGTGTTCTCATATGATGCCTGTACTGAGTACCTCTGGTCCTCCTCTCTCACTAGGCTCTGCCTTAGGTAGGATACATTTAAGATGGAAACGGTGCTGTAAAGGGGAAATTAACCACAGGAAGGATGATTAATGGGGCACTGGGGCTATTAGACTGCAGTGAGTAAATGTCAGGAAAAGAAATGTTTACTACAACTGCCCCATTACACTATAATTGGTTTATATAATTCAAGCTTAGTTCTATGTAATTTATATGAGAGAAAAACTCTTTAGAGGACGACTGGATGCGCCACATGGAACAAGTGCGCGGCTGGACTTAAACTCCTGCCAAAGCAACAGCAGTGAGGTTACCTTCTCATGCTACGCTGTGCTGACAAATAGCTCTTGACAGACCACAGCTAATTCAGTGAAAAATATTATTCATCTCAAGAATGGTGAATAGTAACTGTTTTCCCTGTTTCTCGGACTTCATTTTCCTGTGCGTAAGCTAGTGTGAAAAGGAAAGCGGGGGGGGGGGGAGCTGAAATAAGTTTGAAATTTCAGGTCATGCCATGAGGTGCAAGGCAGGAATTCTTGCTCTTTCGGATACTCCTGCCTTGAACATCTCCTTCCTCCCCCCCCCCTCTGCCCTACTCTCCCATTATGGGGGCCTATGGTTTCTCAAGTCCCTGGCCAGCCACAAATACAAGGCTGGTGGGCTGAATTAGGCTTGACGGATCAGATGTGTGGGCCTGATAGGGAGAGAACTTATTCATTTAGTTGGAAGCTACAGCTTCTTAGCTGCTAGTCATGTTCACCCCACCACCTCGAATCAAGGATGCCAAGTATTCTGTGGTTTCCCCCAGGAGCCCTCGCTACTAACCTCAGCCCTAGAGCAACTGTGTAAAGAGAGGAAGCCGACATTTTAATAATCTCTGTCAGGATCTGACAATTTTCTCAAGGAAACTCTTACCCAAACATGCCACTATTTTTATCTTCCGTTTGTGTTCTAAAAAGGAAGGGGGAGGGAGAGGGGGAGCAGATGGAGTGGAGTGGGGGCTGAGCCAGCAAGGAGGTCAGGTGAGTCACCTGTCTCAGGGGGCAGAATCCGCAGGCAGAGCACCTCTGGCCTCCAAGGAACATGCTCCTTGGATCTGAATCTGCTGCCTCCTACGCAGCCCCTCCGCTCCATGCAGGCACACCAGCACTGTGGCTGCTGCCTGCCTGCCTCAGCACACCTGTGCCATGATGGGCATCACATAGAATCATAGAATCATAGAGTTGGAAGAGACCACAAGGGCCATCGAGTCCAACCCCCTGCCAAGCAGGAAACACCATCAGAGCACTCCTGACATATGGTTGTCAAGCCTCTGCTTAAAGACCTCCAAAGAAGGAGACTCCACCACACTCCTTGGCAGCAAATTCCACTGTCAAACAGCTCTTACTGTCAGGAAGTTCTTCCTAATGTTTAGGTGGAATCTTCTTTCTTGTAGTTTGGATCCATTGCTCCGTGTCCGCTTCTCTGGAGCAGCAGAAAACAACCTTTCTCCCTCCTCTATGTGACATCCTTTTATATATTTGAACATGGCTATCATATCACCCCTTAACCTCCTCTTCTCCAGGCTAAACATGCCCAGCTCCCTTAGCCGTTCCTCATAAGGCATCGTTTCCAGACCTTTGACCATTTTGGTTGCCCTCCTCTGGACACGTTCCAGTTTGTCAGTGTCCTTCTTGAACTGTGGTGCCCAGCACGTTCTCCCATACACTTTTGGAGAGGTGCCCAGCACGTTCTCCCATACACTTTTGGAGAGGTGGGCCATTGCCCTAGCTGCCTTGCCAATACGCTTGTCTCACTCGGCATCGATGGAGAGGTTGCTGGTTATGGTGGAATTGAGATAGACAACATTGTCTACTCCCTCTAGCATGTGGTCACCAATGCTGATGCATGGAGTGCTGGCAATGTCCTGATCCAAGATGCCGGTCTTTGTCAGGTTGATAGCAACACCAAATTCCCTGCAGGCTTGGGCAAAATGGTAGGTGAGTCTCCTGAGAGCTTCCTCGAATTGCACTGTCAAGGCCACGTCATCTGCAAACACCAGCTTTCGGATAAGGTTCCGATACACTTTTGTCTTGGCATGGAGACGTGCCAAGTTGAATACACTCTAGTCGCTCCTTGAATGGATGTACACACCATCTTCAGCTGAGCACTAGGGAGAAGAATCTGCCCCAAGAGAACTGGGGTGAGAACACAGCCCTGTTTTGCACTGCTCTTTATGTCCAAGGAGGAGCCGTCATACTAGACAGTGCCACTCATGTCCACCATAATCTTGCGGAGCTTAGGTGGGCATCCTGTCTTATTTAGCAGTGTGAAGAGTCCTTTTTGGCTAACTCGGTCAAAGGCCTTTGTCAGGTCTGTAAAGGCGATGTACAAGTGGCACCTCTGCTCTCGGCATCTCTTCTGCAGCTGGCACAGTGGGAAAATCATGTCGACTGTTGACCTCTGATTTCTAAAGCCGCATTGTGACTCGGGATAGACCCTGTCAGCAGATGACTGTAATCTGCCAAGAACTGCACAGGCAAAGGCTTTCCTCACAGTACTCAGCAGGGAGATTCCACAGTCGTTGCCACAGTCATGGCAGTCACCTTTGTTCTTGTAGAGGTGCCACATGTCTTATGGCACAGATCCTTGTTCCCAACACTGCAAAAGGAGGCACAAACTCTCAGCAGTGGGATCCTGGTTTTACAAGTGGTTTCCTTCAATGTCATGCCTCCAGTATAGAACCAGGCTCTACTTAGCCACTACACAGCACCAGCTTTCCAACTATCCATCCCTCTGATCCACACTGGCTCTCAGCTTTCACACACACCCCCCCAAGCTGGGCAAGGGGGCTGCTCTACCCAGGTATGAGCACCCTTTTAGATTCCACTCTCCCCTACCTTCTGAACCATGTAAACCAGAGGAACATACAGGAAAATGGGGTTTGGACCAGCGTGCGACACCCTGAAGTTGCAAGGAATGATGGGAATCGGGGCCTGTGTGCTGCCTTCCCATTCTCAAACTTCCTTGTAGGCTTGGTGTGTATTGTCAAAACTTCAGAGGCTGATGGGCAAATAGGTTGTGTGGGTTGTCTCCCTCTCTCACCCATCAAATCTCTCTCCCGAAATCTACAGCAGAAAAAAGAAAGAGCGCCTTAAACATTTTTTAAAAAGAAAGGTAAAATGAATTTTAAGCAAGCCTATGTTGAAGAACCAGGATAGTATATTCATTTTATTTTGTATATCTAGACATTGATTTTAATGTTATGTAAATTCAGCTAGCAATTCCTAATCTATCCTGAAATGCAAGTGTCAGCGCTCTTGTGTAGTACAGGTTACTGATGATAAAAACAAGCTGTGTTTTGCCCAGGGAAGGAGCATGATTGCCAGCTTTAGAAATTCAGGGCTTTCCCCCCTTCATTACAAATTTAAAATAGGACAAGCTAATGCAATGGAATCTGAGGGAGCACCGGCAGCTGAAAAAGCCAGTATTTTTTTTAAAAAGAGTAAGTTTGACAAGAATTGTTTTTCCTCTCTCCTTGAATCTGGACCAGACATTGTTAGATGGAGCTAAGCACTTATTAATTGTCCAGGCTGAGCATTGGCATTCACTTTCTCTTTTTAAAGGAAAGCTCAAAGGATGTTTCCAAACATATTGGCTTAGTTTCGCATGGGTAACTTGAGGCAATCATGATGAGTAAGTAATTCCTGTCCATTGGCTCAGTGGCAACGGAGCTGAACAAAGCAAAGGCAGCCTGTCCAATCTCCTGTGATTGAACTCATCAAATGCTGCTCAATCCCTGGCGCAGCCATTTAACAGTGGGAATCTGCCAGAGCGTTCGGAGGATCACCAAGGAAATTTCGCCTCGAGGAATAAGGAGGCAAACAGGAAAGTGAAGTCCCCCCTCAGGTGAAACATGTGAAGAGAGGAAGAGGGGAAACATCTGTAACGAGACTAGCAAAATTTCCCAGGGAGGGTTCCACATCCCCCAAGGTGGTTGCCAGATTTCAAAATTTGGAGCAAATGGGAGACGAAGAATACTGGGGAAACACAAGGCACTTGATAAAATTTGTGAAATTTTTCAGAGGGTGCAGTGGAGAAGATACAAAACTAATTTATACAATCCAAGTCAGACTATTGTTCAGTCTAACCCAGACTGACAGTGTTTTTTCAGACCGACTGTGACATAGATCTTTCCTAGCCCTGAAACTGGAGATGTTTTAACTCGAGTTGCTTGAGATTTAGCATCAGGTGTTTTGCATGCAAATAATGAACACTGGTATAATGCCTACCAGGTTGTATTTGTATTAAAAGCTCCAATTCGTCTTGCTTGTTTCCCATACTCTGTGCATTTGTGTAGAGACAATTGAAACCATGAGTTGTTCCCTCCAGCTGCTTCCTTTTAGTTTCTTGCCCTTTAGCAAGTTTCTGGAGTACCACCTCAATATCCTGTGCATCAATGAAGCTATTATGCCCAGTACTGTGTATTATTCTGTTGTCTGTAATGCTGTCTCCCTCCCCTTCAATATCTAGTTTAAAGCTCCCCTGACCAGTTTCGCGAGACTCCTAGCAAACACATTCTTGCCAACTGCTTGAGAGTGGTGCAGCCCGTGTCTTGCCACAAGTTCTTCCTCAGGGAAGCAGAGACCATGATGCAAGAAATCAAACCCCTCCTGACGTCGCCATCTGCGTAGTCAATGGTTTACCTCCAACATTTTCCTTTTACTTCTTGAGCCACAACCTTCAACAGGAAGGAGTGATGAAAAAACCACCTGTGCCCCAAGGCTCTTCAGCTTCCTGCACAGAGTCTCATAGACAGCACACCTCCTGGGACACCCAGTATCCTCCGCACACTACTACCTCTGCACACAAACCCCTGTAGGGAGTCACCTATCAGCACCACACATCACTTCATCCTCTGGGGAGTGGCAGGAATTGTTCTGTACATTGTGCCTTCAAAGCCTCCTTGGAGTATTCTGAGGTCTGCAACGGCTGTTCTTGAGTCTTCCCCTGTTCTCTTCTGGAGCATATTTGGATATTGTTGGGATAGATCACAAAGGCAGGAAACCAATGGCTTGAGTACTTCCTACTCCTTCCTCTCAGCTTGCCTTCATGCTGGTGGGGATCAGGTGGTCTGTCACCACCACATGGCCTGCCATGGTGATGTCAGCAGTGGATGCAGGAGTTGGTTTGGGGTGCTGTGGCGAGTGAGGTGGGTCCAGATGAGGTGGTTATTTCTCACAATGCAGCAGCTGTTGGGAAGCAACTGGTGGGCTTGTGCCATCATCCATGGTGGGCGCAGAGGGGGATGACTGGGACTTGAACTGCATGGAGCCAGGACATGCTGGGGACAATGATGCTGAAGGAGGCCGTGGCAAGAAGGCCTTGTGCTGCTGAAGCAGCACCCAGCAGGATTGAATCGTCCTGCTTTCTGCAGGGCCATTGTGGGTGGGGGGGGGAGATGCAGGATCTCCTCCCCCCCTCCTGCTTGTATAGCATTTAAAAACCTTAATTATACATTGTGGTGGTGGCTATTTCGGGGACAGATCTGGGACAGTGGGAGGGTGACTGGCGCTCCCAGCCCTAGAAACTAACAAATTATATTATCCAGTTATAAATCTCAGTATTTATATTGTTTCTTGCCATTCCTGAGCAATACTGCACACTTTACAGCTAGCAAGCTATGTTCTGCACGCAGAAGATGTAAGTGTTCAGCTGAATTGTGGAGTTTGCACACCCTGGTACAAAATGTTTTAAATAATTCACAGCATCTCAAGCAAGTCTAGTGGTACAGGGATAGCTGTGTGCTGGGACATGACACTTTACAGGAATGAATTAATTTTTGCTTCCAAGGAAGGTCAGAGGTTACTTCAAAACAGCAACATGTTCAACAGCACAGGCACATCTGCCTTGGCTACTGTTGTCAATGAAGTTAAAACAGATGCAAGCATTCATCTAAGTAATTGCAGGAGGGGAAAACATTAAGAATATGGCACATGTTAAAAATGAACCCTAATTAAAACTGTTACTTAATAAACAGGCCCATTTTATTAATCATGGATTAAAAAAACAAGTAAGTGGCTGTAAAACAAGCAATTATAAGGCTTATAGAACTCTATATTGTGATTAGGAGGGAAAGTCATTTCACAATCGTCCAATGATCCCTTTTCTACCCCACAGCTGTCAAAGTAAGCAAGCAATTGGCACTCCTTTCATCTAGAGATGCACCGTTGCTATTTTGATTACATACTGTTGCTCTTAGAGCCAGCAAGAGCAACACTCTCAGACTGGTCCATGCAGTAACTGATTACAAGCTTGCTGACATAACTGTGTATATTTTTATGTATGTATTTATAAAAGTATTTTTATACCAAGTTATAGTGTACAAGGCGGTGTACATTATAAAACAGAAAGCATCAATTAATTTTCTCCCACATTTGTATATCCTTCCTGGAGCTAAAGACAGAGGCTGTCCTGTTTTATTGTCCCAACACCAAGCACTGCTAAGCAGAAAAGTATTGGCCGGCTGAAGGTCACACCGAGTCTCAGGTCTCCCTGATCCATATTCCACATGCTCCCCATTACGCCAGGCTGGCTTTTCCATCCAGCGAGTCGAGAAGAGTTCCCAAGCACCCTCTGTAGCATTGCTGCAGTTCTTGGGGAGTACCTTATCAGATCATAACATTGCCTAACCGAGTCTTGCCGACACAAAGCCTTGCCAACAGTAATTCACACCAACCCTCATTTGCCCAGGTCTTTTATAATCCAAATCAGTTGTAGACCCTCTGTGTGAGTGCTGTCCTGCATTCTGGCAGAGGCAGATTTAGGGGAGCAAGACCAGTTCAGTTGCACTGGGGGCGAAGCCTTGGGGACACACCACCACTATTATTTAGAATGGAGGGGGGCGGGGAGACGGACAACCAAATTTTGGTGTTGTGTAGGGCACCGCTGAAATTCAAGACCCCAAGGTCTGCCTCTGATTCTGATTTAACTGAATGTTTTGTATGCAGCATTTTTTTAATTCTTCTAGAAAAATAGGTGCCGATACGCACCATGAAGTTGTTACAGTAATTGCCACACTTTTTAACAACAACAAAAGAGGTGCTGGTACTGCATACCTCTGAGTACCCCCTGAAAAAAGCACTGATTGTACGAATGATGCCCACAAGCTTGTCTTGTGTACAAATCATGGCAGCAATCCATGGCCACCTCTCTCACCATTCTAGAGAAAGTGTGCACAGCGTTGTGCTTCTCTGCTTCTTGCCTTTTCAAATTCGTGTGATGAAAGAGGAGCCAGTTTTCTGAAAGGTGGGGAGTCTTGAGTGAGACTACATATCCTATCCTTGCCAGCATTCTAGAGACACTCAAAGTGCCATTGAGCCTCTCTTGTTTGTGTCTACATGCAATCAGATAGAACAGATAGAAATGGCAGATAGAAAGTTGGATAATTTCATTTCAAATTAAATGCACATTCTAGCTAATACAGTATAGTTGCTGGATATATAAAAAGAAAAAGAAAAAAAATTAATAATGATGATGATAATTAGCAATGATACAGTCATTTCTATACTGTGAATTCAGTGTGTGCATATGTACACAACAGTTTAAAGTGGACTGAGTGCCAACTCCATGTACATGTCTGTTCACATGACATTAGTCACCTCCAAGTGGCACTTCCTCCTAATTCAGATTTTCCGAAACTAGGGGGTGCGGGGGGGGGGATCCTCTTTTTTGTTTTGTTATTTTATTATTTCTTGGAAAATAAAAAGAATAGTAGTAGAATCATGTGGGGGTTTTTAAGCTTTGGAAGATGAGAAATGTCAGGGATCTATGGAATACAGACCTTGCAAAGGCATGGAAACTCAAGGATAAGAAGAAGAGGGAAAATATCAGAGATAAAAGTGGGTCTGAAACAGAGAAAGAAACATAATGAAGATTAGAGACAACGCATCAGAAATGGAAACCCTGAATAAAAACCATTGTTATTTAATTCAGCAGCTTTTAGCTAGTTGTACTGAATACTTTATTTAGTTGAATAAAAATGATAGATTTACACAGGAGTTTGTGCTAGATTTACGGATGAATAGGAAGAAACAGAAGTCAAATAGTAGATCAAGACAGAAAAGCAAGAAAGGAAAGATGGGTATTCACATACTGGGTGTTCAAATATTTCATCCACTGATATATTTCCCACATTGGCCAAGCAAATCTGATTTTATAAAAAGTCAATTTCAGTAGAGTAGGAAGATATATCATGTCAGCCCAAGCTCACGAGCGGAGCATCGTTTTGTAGATGCTGTGCTTTAGCAGAGGGGACAGTGGGTGCAGAATTCTGCTTTCTGGAAATCATAGATTCCTAGAATTGTAGAGTTGGAAGGGATCATGAGGGTCCACCCCCTGCTGTGCAAGACTATGTTGCCCAATGTGGGGCTCAAACCCACGACCCTGAGATGCAGAGCCTCCTGGTCGACTGACTGAATCATCCCTGACAATTGGCCTCACTAACTTGGACCAAATCTCAGCTTTCCTTTACAAAAAAAAGGTAAGTGTCTCTCCACAGAAGATCTGTGGAGAGAGTGGTGAATTCTCACAAGCCAAAATAATGGTAGGGATAAGATTTCTGGTAGTTGTGGTGGTTGAGTGGGGAAGGATGGAAGGTGAGGCCCTTGATGAAAAGTGTCCTGTTTGCAAAGAGGAGAAGAATCAAACAAATGAAGATAAAAGAAATCCTTGCTCATGATTAGCACCAGGAAGGCAATAAACATGTTCTGTAAAATGCAAATAACTAACCTTGAGTAACAGGAAAAGGGAGGCCATTGCTATAGTCAGGAAGTGGGAGATAATGAAACAGGTGGCAATTGGAGGATTTGAACAGCAAGTGCAGCCTGCTTTTCAACATATTGGGGTTACTTACTAGAAAAGGGATACACACTACAAATTGTGGATTAGGGTGTAAGATTTGTGCAAGGAACCCTAAGGCCTCTTGTAAGTGAGGCCCATCAAATGCAATGGGATTTACGGAATAGACATGCATGTCAGTGGGCTTACTTATTGTGTTTGGCAAGTTCAGTCCTACTTTTCTGGGACTTGCACCTTGTAGACCAGGCATAGGCAAACTCCAGATGTTTGGGACTACAATTCCCATCATCCCTGACCACTGCTCCTGTTAGCTAGGGATGATGGGAACTGTAGTCCCAAATATCTGGAGGGCCGGAGTTTGCCTATGCCTGTTGTAGACAGTTGTCCCTGTTCTGTCTTCTGAGATTGGGAGCCAGGGCAGGAGACTAGTAGTGTGAGCTGCTCATCTTCAGGATACGGCCCCTTCGATTCTGGAGTCTCTAGAGTCTAAAAGTTAATCTCTGACTAGCAGGCATATGCATCTTGTCCCAAACGCATTTACATGGAAATGCAAGTTCATGAAATTCTGAGGTGTCATGTGAAGCATAGCCCGGCATTTTGCATGCTGTAGCTGGTACTTTTTTTTAATGTAGTAACATTAGTGAAAATTAAGTGCTCCGGTGGGTGCACAAGTACAAATGCAAAGAATGTACAAGTGTAAAGCATTGGGAGAATGTGCATCTTCTGAGGAAAGGTGTGCATTCTGGACTTCAGATGAGATATGACAGAATGGTGAGAGAAAGCAAGTGTATTTCATGCTCTCATGCCGCAAAATGTCTGGAGCCCCTTGAGGTTAGGAGGCCCTTTCAAAGGGCGATCATTCACAAGGCTGGGAGCTGCTGCAACAGATACCTGGCTTTAGCAGTGGTTGAAGGGCTGGTAAGTGGGCATGCCTTAAACATTCTTCTTCCAAAGAGCTTTAGAGATGCCGATAACTTTCTTTTTCAGAAAAACTCTGCTCATCCAACTGCAAACTGATCCCTATCAGAAGAATCAGAAAACTGAAGAGCTGGAGGAGGAAGGAAGATGATAAGTATCTGTGGGCACACTCTCAAGATCACTTGAAGGTGTCTGTTGACCTTTTGCTGCAGCTCTGTGTGTAAAGCTTGGCAAAGGGGTGTGAAGTTGTTTTCTTCCTTCCTTCCTTCCTCTATCTGCTTCTTAGCATGGAACATTTGCATTTTTGATTCTGAGAATATTCCTGCTAAATAAAAATTAACGGACTGCTTTCATTAGCATGCACTGGGTGGGCACGCTGGCGGAGGAAGGGGGGTGCGTCCGCCCCGGGTGTCATTCCTGAGGGGGGTGACATCACCCCCCGCCCCTCTGGGAGGCTCACCGCCCCCCCCCTTGTGGGTGGCTCACCCTGCCCCCGGGTGCACAGCATGTGCGCCGCTCCGGGCGCCAGAGCAGCTAGCTCCGCCTCTGGGTGGGCAGAAGCCACACCTTCTTTTTAATGTATTTTTTGCTATCATATTTTTGTGGAAAGGATGGTGATTCAAGCATAATAACATAATAACAATCTTGAAAATGCAGTGTAGAAAATGATCAGACCTGCACAATTTGCAACGCACTAAACTGAGTTACCATGGCACCTCCTGGAAGCTTCTGCCTTTGTTGCCTAGTTGGGACTACCAAATGAAAAAGAAAAATGGGTAGGTTATAAGAACCTGCCAGGCTGCACAACGCTGAGTTGAGTTTGGTGGGTCACAAGCCCCAGTGTAGACTGTCATTTTAATTCTAGATTATGAAAACAGTGAGGATGGTGAAATTGAATTTGGGGTCTTCCATGCACCCTAAATATTAATGAGGCAAGACTTTGCTGCAAAATAAATGCAGAATCACTAGAGTGCCCAAAAGTTAGAGTCCGGCAAACCTTGGCTTCAGTTGGATCGAAGAGATTTTAATCTGAATGGTCTGTTTTAAGGTTATGAGTGTCAAACTGTTCGTTCTGCAGAAATCAGCAAGTGAAGTTTTCCATTGCATGAAGACCAGCAGGATTGTGCAGGGGTAGCGGTTTTTTAAGGGTTAGGCAATCCTAACACAAATCCTAAAGCAATGAGATTGTGCTAGTCAGTTTACCAACACACACCCTTCAGAAGCCATTGCAGGACTGACTATTTCAGCGTAAAGGAATGCTGTGTACAACAAGGAATAAATTTTACAAATTCAGATCCATATTTGCACCTGTGAAATGCTGAAGCCATGCCTGCAGAAAGCAGCCCAAATATGCCTTCCCTGTTAATGTTCAATATATATTTTGCCTCTGCAGTTACTCTTTTTTAAAAAAAGGATTTGACTTGCAAACCTTCTCCAAGCTCCCAAATGCCCTGATTTCCCCGCTGAGAATACAACGTTATCGACCACCTGAACGTTTAGCGCACTGTGCAGCCACACTGAGCATGATATTTATAGTACATCTTCTGTAACCAAAACCATGTCAGTTAAACCACTAGAGACCAATAAATGTCTTGGTGCCATTTGACAACAGGATATAGTGTCATGTGAGAGGAACACCTACGCTTCTGTCTGTTTCTCTCTTTTGCAGAGAGGAGCAGCCTACAGACCCGTCTTTGAGGCGACCAGTAAACATAGCAAGCAAGCAAGCTTACTAGGATTTTCCCAGCCCCCAAATGGTCTCCTGGGCAGGGCTGGTTCCAGGTTTTGAGGGACCCTAAGCAAAATGCCCTCTGGTGCTCTCCTTCCCAGTGGTGGGCTTGCTCAGTGATGGTGGCAGCAGGGAGCTTTGCGTGACTACAATGGATGCTTGGGTTGCAAATGTGATCCATGTGGGAGGCACGTTCACAACCCGCAGTGTTCGCAACCCGCATCTGTGCATGTGCAGGTTGCAATTTGGCACTTCTGCACATGCGCAAAGTGCGATTTAGCACTTCTGCGCATGCATGACCGCCTAAACCTGGAAGTAACCTGTTCCGGTACTTCCGGGTATCAGTGGCCCATAACCTGAAAAAATGCAACCTGAAGCGTCTGTAACCCGAGGTATGACTGTATTTTAAATTGCAAGCTGAATGGTGGAGGGGGTCCACAGCAAATCCTAGAACAGGCCTCCGTGCTGGACCCCAGCAGCTGCCTGAGAGTGATAATGGCCAAAGTGCAAAGCTGTGTCCTGGCTCACAGCAGAGCGCCCAAGTCCGTTGCCATTGTGCTGGGAAAAGGAAACTCAGTTAAAGAGTCCACTTGGGTGGAGGCTGCCTGCAGTGTCTCTGCATGCTTTACAACTCAGCCCTTGCCGCCTTTCAGTCTACGTCTCCTGGAAGAGGGAGGATCGCAAGTGGCCGTTCTCTTTGCATCACATGCAATCAACTACTTCAGTCACACCTGATGCAGAGACACACCACAGAGATATATTTCTCTCTCTCTGTGTGTATTTTAATTCTATTAATGTTTAATAGTTTTTAATGAGTCCCTCATTTGTTTTTAGCTGCCTTCCTTGTCAGGGAAAAAGGTGAGTTATATACAAGCAAGCAAGCAAGCAAGCAAGCAAGCAAGCAAGCAAACAGTGCAATCCCATGCACATCGACATGGGAGTAAAATCCATGGACTTCAGTGGAAACCCCTTCTGAGTAACCACACCTAGGATGCTCCTCCTGTGCCCTTCTCTCAGTGGGGGCAGCATCCCTATTAGAGCTACAGGGAAGCAGGGAAGCATTGGGCAGTTCCACTTTGGGCATCCGGCTGAGCCCCAAGGCTGTTCTCCAGTGCGGAGCAGGGAAGCTTCAATGACTGAAGAGGGATATAGTTAGTTTGTATATATAGTTATACCCAAATAACAGTTGGCTTTTAAGTGAAAGGAGGACAACAAATTAAAGTAGTATACTTTTTATTTTCTATTTATTAAATTTGTATGCTGCCTTTCATCTGCAGATCTCAGGGAGGTTCACAACATAAAAATACAAGATTAAAACACAAAATGCATAACAAAAAACATGAAGAAAATGAAAATAAAAGCACAAACCAATAACCCTACACCCCCCAACCCCACAAACACATTTTAAAAGGGCATTGGATGTCAATCAGCCAAAGGCCTAGTCAAAGAGAAAGCTTTTTGCCTAATGAAGGCACCAGGCAAACCTCCCTGGGGAGAGCATTCCACAAATGGGGAGCCACTGCAGAAAAGGCCCATTCTTGTGTTGCCACCCTCCAGGCCTCTCATGGAGGAGGAACACAAAGGAGGACCTCCGGTGGTGATCTTAGAGTCCGGGTAGGTTCCTTGAGGTATAGAGTTTCTGAGCCATTTAAGGCTTTATAGGCCAAGAGCAGCAGTTTGAATGGAGCCCCAAAATGAATTGGCAGCCAGTGCAATTGAGCCAGGATTGGTGCAATGTGCTCAAACCTTCTTGCCCTGGGGAGCTGCCTGATTCTGCACTAGCTGAAGTTTCCAAACCATCTTCAGAAGCAGCCCTACTTATAACGCATTGCTGTAATCTAACCTTGAGGTTACCAGAGCATAGACAACAGTAGTTAGGCTGTCCCTGTCCAGATAGGGGTGCAGCTGGGCCACCAGCCGAAGCCGAAGGAAGGTACTCTGGGCCACTGAGGCCACCTGGGACTTGAGCAACAGCAAAGGATCCAGAAGGACCCTGAAGTGATGTACCTGCTCCTATGGTTGGAGTAGAACCTTCAGCATTGTGCCTGTGTAGCTGGAGGGTGGTGATCCTTGGTATGAGAATAGGATTGTCATGTGCTCCTATTTTCACCTACGGAATACTGGAGAGTATGCTCATATGAGCTGAGTGCGTGCTCTTGAAAATCCCTTGGAACACAATTCTCTGTAACAAGCGGACTCTGTAGGGGGCTTTCAAGGATTCTCCAGCAGAGAAGCTGATGTGGAAAGTGTTCTCTGGAGGGAGAATGTTTCTAAAACATTGCATAATACAAGATTCTCTGGAACTGATGTTGAGCCAATGGCGTTGGGCACTTGAAGCCATCCCTGGCAGATGTTTATCCTACCCCTTCATGAACCAACAAAGATTCTGCAACTTCTTTGGCAACTTGCTGTATTGCCCAACTTCTCTTACTACTAGGAAATTTTTCCTAATATTTGTCTTGAATCTCTGCAGATAGAACCACTTCCTCTTGTCCTAAAACAACAGGCAAAAGGAGAACAAAGCTGTGGGCTACCTTCTCTGTAACAAGCACTTGGGGTTGGTTGTGTTTTTTGGTGTTTGGCTTTTATTCTGTCCCCCCCCCCCCAAGTTGTTTCTTCTTTTGGTTACTCAGCAGCGAAGGCTGGCGGCAGATCGGCTTGAAGGTGTTCTTGGGTGGAGCCTGGGAAGCGACTCCTTAAGAAATCCCCCCCCCCCATGCAAATAAACAGTGTGCCCTTAAGCAGTGCAGTTATACAAATGCTTAGTGCTGAAAAGCGTCTGCCTTGGTTCAGAGGGATCCCGACTGTCACACTTGCTTCTCTGCAATCACATTTCTGGAACTCCAGTTAGAGGGAAAGCATTTGAGGAAATATAAGTCCCACCTCTCCTCTCACTGGTTTCCCTTTGAACCCCCCCCCCCCTTTCACAACTTCGCCACTCTAAGTCAGAGATGCAAAATTCTTCCAAATGTGTGGTTCTGGTCTCAAATCTTCAGTCCTACACCACTTTGTAAGCCATATCTGCCATGGAGTCTATATATTGTATATACAGTATTGTATATACAGAAAGCAACACTACATATCATGACCACTAATGCTTCAGAAAAATACTGATTTGGCCAGAAAGCAAGCAGCACATTGGGCTATGGTACGTGTGCAGGTGGTTTTGAGTGTTGTTTGGGTTTTTTTAATCCTTTGTCAAGTTTACTTGGAAGCAACTTCTACTAAGATCATTGGAGCTTACTCCCAGGTTAGTGGGTGTGGGATTGCTACCTTTCTTGTGAAGGTTAGAGAGATGTGACCTACAATGCTCCATATCAGGTCTATTCAGAAGTAAGTCTTATTGACTTCAATAAGACTTACAACTCCCAGGAAGGAGGGTTAGAACTGGAGTTAGCATGTAACTGTAACCCAGTTACCTGGGAGCAGTGCTTTCATTAGACTTCACCTCTGAGCAGAAGTATGATTGGGGTTATGCAGGTAGTCCTTCTATGCTCTCCCACAAAGCCTGCAACATAATTAAAAGGGAATCCTCCGAGATGGCAGGGCATTAACTTGCTTAACCGCCTGGTTCCCAAATTGTGCAAAACACAATTCCTAACAGAGTGGAGGTTCAGTCCTCTGTCCATTCCCTGGGAGACCAGTCATGTGAAGGCTGCACTTAATGGGCACTTCTGTCCTGGCAGAAGTTTATATGGGCTGGAGTTCCCTACAGTAACTGCATATTGTATTCTGTTGCCCCCACAGCCCTCTCAAGCAACATAAGAAAGAACGCACCCCCAGCCAGTTCCCTCTGCCACCCAAGCCTCTGCACCATTATTATTTGCCTTGTCTCACCCTTGGAAAAGGACCAAACGCCCCTCTGCTGTAGAGAAGGCAACATCCCTCTACCCCACCCCACACAACCTGCTGCATGAGGGGCCCCCATTCTCCCACCTCCACCTTTTAGAACAAACCAAGGCCCTCCCGGGTGGGGGGAGAGAGGGGTTCTGCCTCCTTGTTTCCTCTGCTGGGGATGGGTCTGGAGCTGACCCCTCAGTTTCTCACAAAATCAATGTTTCAAAAGCAAGACCCAAACACTCCCACACCGGGTGGCAGCATGGTGGGCTGCCAGGGCAAGAGCCCAGGGCACATTTTTTAAGGGGGCTCTGCACATTTGGCTCCTCCGGCCACCCTGTCGGCCCATGCTGCTTTGCGATGCTGGGATCTGATCTGAATAATAATAATAATAATAATAATGGTGGTGGTTTCTTCTGTTTTGTATTTTTTATTTTGTCTGCTTCTCAGAAATCAGCAAAACCTAGCAAAACCCAAAAGACACTAGATTCCTTACACTTCAACAGCTTGTAACGTAAATGTAATATAAAAAAAATCAGTTTGTAATTATTGTCTGAATAAACTATACTTTCAATATGTAAATGTGGTCATTTTGGGGCAAAGCAAGTTACAATTACAATTTAGGATCCTAAAGGAACATAGTTGCTTTTATTCTGCAAAGGGCACTAAAAAAATTGCAAATTGTTCAACCTCCCTAGCCATTTTATTCTTTTTTCTTTCTTATTAAGTTCATATACTACCCTTTATCCAAAGATCACAGGGTGGTTTACAGGTTTAAGGTTTCCATTTGTGGGGGAGGGGATTTTTCCTCCATGGATTCAAAATTTGTGGAAATTTTACATCTCTAATTATGTGTAGAACAACATAGCTGTCAATTGTCCCTTATTTGGAGGGACAGTCCCTTACTCCAGTGCCATGTCCCGCTGCTGTCCCTTATTGATGGATGTCCCTTAAATGTCCCTTAAATGATGTCCCTTAAATTTCAAAGGAAGCAGCTCCTCCCTGCTGGCCAGGGAGGAGGGAGGCTCCAACTGTGTTGCTTGGCTGTGTTGCTCACCCAATAAGAAGTCTAAGAACAACTGGGGGGTGGAGCTTGCATGCCCTGTGTGTGGCTAGTTAATGCAAGCTGAGGAGATTTTTGAATGCTGGATGCCATTTTGTTGCACGTGCTGCTGCAAACTTTGCAGTGCAAAGCCAGGCTGGGGAGCCATCTTAAGTTGAGGCTGCATAGGTCTTGTGGTGCATGTGATTCAGATTCTATTCAGTTGAACCTCTGGTTACAAAGTTGGTTGGACAGTTTTCTCGAAGCTACGCAGCATGAGTTTGACCAGACTGCAGGAGGACAGGAAGACTGGAGTGCCTGGAACAGGTGAGGCTGCAGGTCCCTTATTTTGGCTGCTGGTCCCTTATTTTCAAGTCTGTAAGTTGACAGCTATGGTAGAACAACTTATGTCTGTACTGAATCTCCTGCCAATTAGATTCATTGGAGGAACCCAAGATGGAGCCACTCTGCCCACGTCAGCTAGACTTCTGAGGACAGGCGCAGCTTTGAAGCAGCTCACATCTTAAAACATTTAAGGGTGCTTCTCCCTTCCCCAGCTACTGCACTTGAACTTGGAACAGATAAGTGGTGAAGATCTATTAAAACATGATTGCAGAAAAGCTTTATCAATCACAAAATTCACCATCTCTGCGGAATCCCTGGGTTTTTCTAAGCTGCTGTGCAAAGTCCGTAATGGAAAGGTGGGAAGAAAATACAGCATCTCTATTTTAGACTTCGTGGATCTTTAACAATTATTTAATGAAAGCTTTGGGATTCTAGGGCAAAATAACCGAGCCAGTAATGACATCAAACAGTTAAGAAAAAACGAGTTAATGGTGTTCAACACAAGTAATCATGTTAAATAGTAAAATTATATTTCTTAAAAACTTAAATCCTCATATCTTCTGGAATGCATTGTATTGCAAGATGTTGGAGTAAATTAAATTCTCCCTTCACTCTAAAGCATCAATTTCCTTATGGTAATTATCTGCTAGATTGGATCTGTCAGTAGCAGGGAAGCATGCCTGACATTATACCCTCTTCACAAAAATGATTACAAAAAATTAAGACGAATGAGTAAAATTAAGGCTGGGGCTGGTAAGCCTATATAAAGCTCTCATAGATCACTTTACATAAGGTACCATTGTACTGGGGGCTTCAGCTTTTAATGACTAGCCATATAATGAGGTGAAGTCCATTAAAGTGCCGCAAAGGTAACCGATCACAAAGATAAGGGCTCAAAAAAGGATTTTTCAGCCAACTAGAAGCAATTTATTATATACAGCTCTAAGTGAAATGCCTGGATGGATGCAAAAGTTTTTGCAGATTGACAGATTTTCTTCCTGGGAAAGTTTTTGCAAATATGATGGGATTGCATTTTGTCTCATTTGATTCCGTGCGCCCCCTTCCTTTTGGACATTCATTTCTCTAAAAGACACTTTTTAAAATGACTGAGTGAAAGCACCCAGCTGCATTAAATCACATAAAATAAATTAGAAGTTGGCATGAGGGACAAGGCAGCATTTCTTACATACAGAGTCTGCACTGAGAAACAAACTAATTTTCAGCCTACCTCTGTAAAATTGTTCCTGGTACCCACAGCTGCCAGGGGGAGAGGGAATCTAGAGCAGCATAGTGAGAAACTTCTAAAGGGAATTCTGAAGTTGTGTGCAGGAAATGAATGATTTCTAAGAAGAGCGGTGCAGCTTGGAAGTCTGATTCCTTGACTGGCAGCTCTGTCCCCAAACTCAGATATTTGGACGGTGGTCTTGTTTGAAAGGGGGAAGCATTATTCGTACACTCAGGCTGGCCTCCGGTTGCTGTTATTGCAGCACCACGATGCTAATATTACTAGCAGGTTGACCATGCAGGTCCCAGCTCAGTTTAATTTCTGGCCATATGCAGCACAGTCCCATTTAATTCAGTTATGCAATCTGAGCAGCCACTTTCCATATCAGCTGAAGCTTCTCTGGTCTCTGTCAGTTTTGTGCCCTTTTTAAAAAAGGATTTACCAATGTTTTCTTTCTTGTTTTTGCAGCCTGAACTGCTGGAACCTAATTTTTGTTTTAAAATGAATGCAGAGACTAATCTGATTCTCAGTTCAGTTTAGATAGAAAAAGCACAAACTTGTGATCCTTTTCTGACAATTAGTTCTGAGTTTAAATGGGGCACGTGTTAAATTCTGCATATACTTAATATTTAACAGCTTTGTTTTCTTTCAGAGGAAATACCTCTTGAAAGCAATGCTGGTTATTAAAAAGACTTTGTGTTGTTTATATTGTATTGGCCTGAATATAAGCCGCACTTTTTTTTCCAAATTCCGATTGTGAAAAGTTAAAGTGCGGCTTAATTTCGCGACCTCACAAAAACCGGCTTTTACGATATCACTGCTAAAACAGAACAGGTGTGAGTGCCTGCGGAATTTTAAGGGAGCGACTTAGAATCATAGAATCATAGAGTTGGAAGAGACCACAAGGGCCATCGAGTCCAACCCCCTGCCAAGCAGGAAACACCATCAGAGCACTCCTGACATATGGTTGTCAAGCCTCTGCTTAAAGACCTCCAAAGAAGGAGACTTATATTGTTATTGTCTTCTTTTCTTTTTTCCCCTTGAATTTTAAAGGTGTGGGTTATATTTGGGTGTGGCTTATATTTGGGCCAATACTATTGTTTAGTACCTGGGTGCAGAAAAAACAGCAGCATTCGCATCCCAGAATCCCCACAAATGCTTTTGCAGGACAGAAAGCTCTGGACAGAAAGCCTTTTTAGTCAGCTCCCAACCTCAAAGAGATTTCCTTTTCAATTATCTCAGCCCACACAATTTCCCCCTTCAAACGTGTCCCCCTTCCACTCGGCAGCTGGGTGTGAGCGCCCCAAAAACTGTGATGAAATGATCTGCTGCATTACTTGCCCATTTACTGGCATTAATTTTGGGGGGTCAAGCCAGGGCAAAGCTGAAGCAACACTTTGAAGAAAAGAATATTGTGACATCATCAATGCTCACAGAGTAGAGTCAGGTGAGACTAAAACTGTGGCCTATGTACATTATGAGAGTAGGGGTGGGGGGGGAATTGATTTTATTTGCATCTAAAGGTGATTTTTACCAAATTTGCCATTTCTGAAATAAAATGAGAACTGAAACACAGCCATCCTTCAAAATCCACACTTATCCAGATTTTTCAATGCAGTTCTCCAAGTTACAAAAATGTATACATTAGGGGAAAGCGTGCATAAAAATGAATTTCTTATCGAAAATAACATACAAAAATAAAGGGAAATGTGATGGGATGATGAGCTGCTTGTGCATAAAATCCTGGTCCCTCAGAGTTTGGCTAAGTCCGCAAACCTCTGCCGGTAACGGAGCCCCTCCAGCACGGCTCCGTCAGTCGCTAGCAGAATCCGACAGTGGGCGCTTACGGAATCTCTTCCAGCATAAAAGCTCCTTAACGGAAACACGTCTTCTGGACTCTCGGCGTGACAGTTTCCGGCGAGGAGTGGGTGTCCCTATAGGAGGTCCTGAAACCTCCCCACTGTTTTCGCTGGAAGTGTCTCTGAGCCATCCCTCCGACTCACTTTCCCTTGGAGCTCCTTCTCTCCCCCTGCTGGTTCCCTCTTCAGCTGTTAAGTCTCTCTCAACCTCAGTGAGCCCTTCCACCTCCTGTCCTTCCGATGGCAGTTCCCTGACAGGAAATTGCCTGCAGAAATTTGTGCACTAGTCAAAATAGTATATAAAAATGTTTCTTTTAGGATAAATTCATAACAAAATGCTGATGAATTTGCACAGCAAAGTGCCACAGAAATGCGGAGAGCTGAATTTAAGATTGAAAACATGAGAGACAGAGAGAACTGCCCCTGGCAGATCCTTCCATCCCTACCTGAGAGTAAATCCAGATGGAACTCAATGGGACTTTCTTCTGGGGAGATTTTTTTTATATTCTGCTGTAAAATTGTTTAGCAGTCATTCCTTCTCTCTCCTGAGGAAGCTGTAGGTACGTGAGGAGCACCAGGGAGGAGTGTCTGTCTGAATTAACTTTTTCATTGGGGGCAGGTCCTGTACTTCCATTTCTTCTAATCGTTTTCAGTTTTGCATTGAAAACCCTTCAAGGCCTCAGCGGTTAGGATGTGCAGCCTGCGCAGAGCATTGGCACTTCAGCCGTGTAAATACCAGCTTATTTACTGTGTTAAGCTGTTTGTAGCTAATATAATTATATGCTTTCTCACTGATATCTGATCTGTTAATTAGCTGGAAAAAAACACTTTGATTGGGGTGACTGCTTAGTTAAATTGTTTAATAGTCCCACAAGCAAGGCTGTCAGCGAAAAATATGAAAATGACCGCAAAGCAGACACAGGCTTTTGTTGCCGTTTTTAAATCACATTAATTGAGCTCCAGGTTATATGCTAGATGAACATGACTAGAAAACGTGGCAAAGAAGCAAATGGGAGACAATTTTTTTATTTTTGCAACTGAATTTGGTATTTGACACTTGAGAGATGTATATTTTAAGGCTATTATTTTAAACTGTTTTTAATACTGTATTTTAAATTGTCGTGACCCTGGCACCTTCTGGCAAAGGCTAGGTAATAAGTTAAAGTAATAAATTAAATAATAAGGATAAAAACCAAGAGCTCCCAGGCTGTTCTTCTTAAATCCATGAATCTCAGTAAACTTCATTACTTTGTCAGAGTGTGGAGTAAATTTCCTGTTGCTTTTCAAAAGATTCCTGCCTGGTTGCAGCTGGAGTGTGCGCCTCGTTGTTGAGATACTCCATTTAAATTAAGCCTTCCTAGCAGGTCTTGAACTGCTAATGCTGGAACAGTTCCGAGGTGGACAGTTCTCTGCAAACCCTTTTACCTCTTTCACCATGTTTTTGTTTCAGATCATTTCTTTTTTCAGGAAGAAAAAGTATTCTAGACTCAAAAGAAATAGACTGAAACTTATTGATTAATATATGCTTTCCTATCCTCTTTAAACATATTATTTTCTCCAAATTCATTTTCATGATGTCAGGACCAGCCACCAGCTCCTCCTCATGCCATCTCATTTTCAACCATTCATTTGTTTCTGTGTATTGTTTATCCAAGAGACATTTCTCTTTCACTTGGTATATTCATTATGAAATAATTCTCTGAGAAGATACAGGCCACTGATTTTTTGCAATTTGCATCAGCACACTCTTAAGTTATGTTGAAAGCTAAGCTTTTTGGTCCTCTTGCTTCAGAAGTACATTAATATTTCTGTGACCTTTACCGGGTGGCAGACGAGAGGCATTAGGAATAAAATAACAAACAAACCCAGAGAGGTGTACTTGAAATTACATATTTGTGAGCCTGTGCTAAAAATGAGCATGAGGGGAAAGAACCTGCTCGTTACGAAGATGTCACGTAAACTAAAATTTAAAATAACCCTGCTACCCCGGGCTAATTATTTATTACATTTATCTCTCTCCGTTCTTCCGCCATGGAATTCAAGGGTAAGTGGATGAGATCTCCAAGGATATGAGGTTCGCAGCTCATCTCCAGCCCAAGTCTGCTGGGCTTCCACAGGGCTGTTGCCTCATGGCCTTCAGACCGTAGCCCAGCTTTTAAAAACCAAACAGAACTAAGGCTGTACTTCTAAGCACATTTAAACGTCAGTGACCTCATAGGACTTTCTTCTGATTAAGCATATGTAGCCTCACACTGCAAAAGCTCTAAGGAACACCTCCTGCTAACATCTCATTCAACATGTCCCACGTCACTGTCCTGTCTTTCCTCACCTTCCCACTACGCACCATTCCTTGTGGAAGGGGGGGGGAAACCACAGGGGAATCACAGTCAGGAGACAGTGGACAGAATCCTCGCATTGTGGAGTTGGAAGGGACCCCAAGGGTCATCTAGTCCAGTGTTCCCCAACCAGGGGCCATATGCCCCCCTGGGCCCCCCAGAATATTCCATGGGGGCCACAGATGAAAAATGTGTAAATGGGGGGCCACAGTGGAAAGTGAGAAATGAAGAAGAAGAAAAAACATATTTTTTTCAAAATCCTGATTGGCTGGCTAACTACTTGCCAACCACAGGCAGGTAAGGGGCCAGGGGCTCACCGGGACCTAATGCTCCTTTTTGCCACATGCATTTCTTGAAGCAGTCCTGGTTTTTTTCCGGTAGCAGAGGGTGATCGCTGAGCCTCCCCTTTTGACCAGTAGAGCCCGCAATCCAGAACCCCCAGGTCAGGTTAAGTGTGGTGGTGGGGTGGCAATGGGTAGGGCTGGGCGAGCCAGAACTGCTTGTTGCTGCCCCCAGTGCTGGGCCCGGTGTCAGCCTGGGCCTGGCTCTGCAAGGTGCAGGATGCAATCCA
This sequence comes from Podarcis muralis, assembly GCF_964188315.1. Lineage (NCBI taxonomy): Eukaryota > Metazoa > Chordata > Lepidosauria > Squamata > Lacertidae > Podarcis > Podarcis muralis. The sequence goes on from NC_135667.1 coordinate 56,786,316, forward strand.
CCCCAGCGCCTAGTGGATCAGGGCCCGTCAGCAGTGCCAGCCCGGCTCTGCAAGGCATGGGGTGAAATCTACCCCAGCACTTAGCCAAACAGGGTCGTCTGGTGTCGCCGACTTGCATCTAGTAAATAACTGTCTACTCAGAAGAAAGCCGCACTGAGTTCAGTGGGCCAGGTAAGGGGGGGGGTATAATGTTTTATCTAGGCAGCCAGGACTCCTTCGGATGACAAGATCTTTTTGCATCAGGTCAGTGAGGACCACTTGCTTTTAAAAATTCTCCCATATATACAGAACACCCTGTGCACCTTTTGGACTGTATCTGTAGCTGTCCCTCTTTGTGTCAAATAACTGGGGTCACATGAGTGCTGTTTACTTTTTATAGTACATGGAAGATGGATCTCGCTTGCGAGGTTCTGGACTCTCCTTCCTTGGAGGTTTCTAAGCAGAGCTTGGGTGGCCGTCTGTCAGGGATGCTTTAGCTGAGTTTCCTGCATTGCAGGGAGTTGCACTTGAAAGATGACTCTTGGGGTCCCTTCCAGCTCCATGATTCTATGTTTTTCTGCTTCAACAATATTGAAGATCCTTTTTCACACAGACTACTCGAAAGCCAGGTCTCCCCCAGGTGTTCCTTGGTTCTTCTCTCCCTGCTTGAGAAACTTGAGGATGAGTCTTGTGCTGTTTGCTCTGCCTGAGGGTCCTGCTTGGAGCGCCCGTTAGATCTAGGTGCGCTGCAAAGAGCTACTCGCTGGGCGACACGGGGTGGGTTTGTGTCTGGCTGTGGACTAGGGAGGGCATTTGGAGCCTGAAGTGAGCCCCTGCTTGCTGCTATCTTTCGCTTGTTTGTTTGTTTATTCATTTATTTCATAAAATTATCAGTAAAAAAATTACAACCACTAAAGGGACCAGGAGACAGCTTATAGTGAGGGATGTAAGGCATTCCTGGGTGCTCAAGCTTCCTGGCTTCCAGTCAGGCTACCTCTGCTGCTGTTCTTTAGTTAGAGATACGACATCCCTCCTCCCACCCTAGTAATCCTCAAAATGTCTGTTGCAGCAAAAGGACCAGGGCTGCTGTTCTGTTGGGCAGCTTATGGTGAGGGGGACACATTTTTCACTGCTTTGCCCCGACCTCGATTGTGCTTGCCTGGCTGGAATGAGTCCTCCTTGGACGTGGATTCCTGCTTGCCTGGATGGGAAGAGAGAGGAGTTGGGACAACATAGGTAGAAACTGTACAAAGATAAAATTCACATTGAGACTATATGGAACTGGCAGAAATGACCGGCAGAATCCGAGATCAAGGAGAGGAGCAGGTGGAAGAGGACTGGAAGAAGTTTAAAGTCTATCTACAAAAATACTGTAAAATTTATGAATGCTGAGGGTTCTGAAAATGAAATGAAGGGGTTTCTAGCGATTAAGATAAACAAGACTATAAAGAGAGGGATAAAGGTTTAAAATAAATAATGAATGATCTTGCTGAACTAATTTTTAAAGTGGAATACAAGAAGGGAAAGCGGGTGGAAGTAAAGAGAATAAAATTTTGAAAGTTATCAATATGAAAGAGTGTTTTTTTTATGCTAAAAAAATTTTCTGTTGCATTTTTCTTTTTTCTGTTTTGCTGTTTGGATTTTTGATGTTTGTGGTTTGTTTTTGTGATTTTTTTTGTTTTTTGTTGGCTGTTAATTTTTATTTTTTTTGAAAAATCCTAAATAAAACATTATGAAAAATCAAAAATTCACATTGGTTGCTCTGCCCACCCTTGCTCTCACCCACCTTCAAGCTATTATTTTGTGCTGTGCATTTAAGTATTGAAGCTAAGTACTGTGTAAGTATCACACACAAATTAATTGATACTGAATCATTCCAGGCTCATTCACTTTCAATGTATTCATGTTAGTTCATAAAGCTGTTGTTGCAAGCTACAAGTTGTATAGCTTTTTCCTTTGTGTGAACAAAATAATCCGCTTCAGATGATGGCTTGAAGAAGCGTAACTTCTCCTTCTGTGGAGTGCTGGTTTGTTCAGTGTTTTAACTTCACACAGGAAGTCAACTCATTTCCTGTTCACTTAAGTAATGTTAATGTTAACTAAGGTCTCTGGCATAGATGTACCATTATCAATCTCTGAACTCTGTTTAGGCTTTTTCATTCCTGTCCTCTTCCCCATCTAATGAACACCTTTCTCTTTGAACAGAAGAAGAGCCTGCTGCATCAGAGCAATGGTCCATCTAATCTAGCCTTCTGTTCCCATAGAGGCTAACCAGATGCCTGTGGGAAACCAGGGAGCAGAACATGAGCCCCACTCTCCCCTCCTGCAGTTTCCAGCAAGGGGTGTTCAGAAGTATTGCTGCCTCCAGCTGTAGAGCATAACCGTTATGGCTAGGAGCCACTGAGAGCTGTCTCCTCCTCCTCTGTCTGATCATCTTTAAAAGCCATCTAAGTTGGTGGCTATCCCTGCCTCCTGGGGCATCCGCAGGTGGACTATGTGCTGCACGAAGAAATCTTTTCTTTGACCTGTCCTGAAGCTTCCAACATTCAGCTTCACTGGACGCCAGGGAGTTCTAGTGTTAGGAGAGAGGGAGAAAAACCGTTTTTGTCCATTTTCTCCATGCCATAAACCTCTATCATGTCCCCTCTTACTCACCTTTTCCCTAGACAAAAAAGCCCTAACCCCAGCAAGCTTTCTTTACAGGGGACTTGCTCCAGTCCCGTGATCATTTCGGTTGTCTTCTTCTGAACCTTCTCCAAATCTTCAATACCCTTTTTGAGGTCAGGTGACCAGAACTGTACACAGTGCTCCAAATGTAGCCGCACCATAGATTTGTATAGCAGCGTTATGATATTGGCAGTTTTATTTTCAATTCCTTTCCTACTGATCTCTAGAAAGGAATTTGCCTTTTTCACAGCTGCCACACACTTGGTCAACATCTTCCTCCAGTTACTTGCTATAACCCCAAGGTCCTGCTCCTGGTGTGTCACCACCACTGAAATACAGGCACAGGGTTGCACGTCAGTAATCTATAACATACAAAGCCTGCTGGGCCAGAGATAATAATGAGAGAAAGAAAATGAAAGCACATATGTAGAACGACTTAAAATGCTGGAGTGGGGGGAGCTTCTGTGGTGAATGTGCAAATTCAGCTTAATTCTTTTGAAGTGTTGGAGGGGGGAAATTGTAATAACAAGGAACAAGGTGGAGAATGGGTAAGCATTCATAAATTCAACATACATATGGAAAAGACAACAGTAATAGGGGGCTGTAAAACTAGGATTAGGGACCTTCTGAGAAGCATTTCAAAAAATGTGGCTCCTGGAAGAAAGCATGCCGTTTTGTACGGACTAGAGAGACTGCTGCACAAGTTCTGACCTGTCGGCTCCAATGCTTCCACCTGCATGCACTGTGGCCAGCCTCCTCCATGGAGGCTGAAGAAACAGGCTCTTGCAGGGCTGGCAGGCTAAATTCAGGCACAATTAGCTAAGCAGACATGGTAAAGGCAAAAATGCTCCACATTAGGCTACATTCATAAGAATATCTCTTTATTTAAGTCAATCAAAACATTCCACGGGACCCAAAGTAATGATTGCAGTATAAGATCAGTTTAACATTATTTGAGGGCACACACAGGAGTCCCACCGGGCAGCAGATGGGTGGCATATCGGGCAGGCCTGTTGATCCCCCAGCACTGCAGAAGCAATGCCAGCAGCCTCACAACTGGTGTGGGCTGAACAGCATGAAGCACCTCAGACATGCGTGGCTGCTGCAGCTGGGCATGAGGAAATGTTAACGAATACGAAGAGAGAAAGTACATTAAAAAAGAAATGCATTAATCGGTATGCGCTTGAAATGGTCATTTGGAATATACAGAAGGCATGCCCTTATGAAGTTTTGTTTCTTGACCATTCTTGAAGAAGACAGTCATTCCACAGCCTTGCTTGTTTCCCATTATCTCTTAAAGCTTGGAGTTGTGCCGTCAGAGACAGATACTCTTTCAAAGTTCAATTCTTTTTTTCTCCTTCTTATTGAAAGGATTTTGAGGTTCAGTGGGTACAAGGGTCCGTGACAAAGGCCCCAGATGCGGAAATTCAGATGGTTGCCCATGCTTAGCCAGGTAACTGCAATCACAAGAGGAGACAAGCATCTTTCTCACCTGAATGTGAATTTCAAGGTCACAATCACTACTGACACCAAGAGACAGTGGGTAGAACTTGCTGGTATTCCAAACAACTGTAGACTGTAAGGGGCTGTTGTTTTTCTTTGTTATTATGTTCTATAGTTACAGTGGTACCTTTGGTTGCAAACTTAATTCATTCCGGAACTCCGTTCTTAAGCTGAAACCGTTCTTATCCTGAGGCGCGCTTTCGCTAATGGGGCCTCCCGCTGCGCAAGCACCTCCGGTGCACGATTTGCTTTCATATCCTGGGGCAAAGTTCGCAACCAGGAGCAGCTACTTCTGGGTTAGCGGAGTTTGTAATCCGAAGCATTCGTAAGCAGAGGTACCACTGTATACAGTAAACCTCCCTGTGATCTTTGGACAAAGAATAGAAATTTAATGAGCAATAGCAGTAATTCCCTCTGACCCCTTCTCTCTCCCACTCCTGCAGAGGCATAAGAGCTGCTTCCTCCTGGCGTGATCTTGCACTGCTGTGTCATGCGTCCAAATAAACAGAGGCACCCCGTGTTTGGGGTCAATGGCGTGGCTCTTTCTGCCCCAGTTGTTGCCTGGCTTGAAGGGAAGGCAGTCAGGTGAAAAAGACACACACAACTGACCCAAGCCAGGCGGGTGCACACTAGGCTTGGGTGTTGCACCGATACATTGCCCAGGACTGGTGTGAGGGCCAGAGGGGGGTGGCTGCTTCACCAGTGGAATAGTGCAGGTGAAGCCGCCACTGCCACTCCCAAGTCCCTCTGTCACCACTCTGGGGTAAACTTCTGATGCCTAAAAGTTTAAGGATCACGATATGGAGGGAAGAGTTAACACCCATTCCAAGTTCCATGTTCACAAGCCTGATAGCAGTCATCGAGAAATTTACACTTTAAAACACACACAAATGGCATTAAACTTATGACACATAGGGTGCTTCCAGAGTATAAATTATTATTATTATTATTATTATTATTATTATTATTATTATTATTATTACCCCACCCATCTGGCTGGGTTTCCCCACTCACTCTGGGCAGCTCCAAACAGAATATTAAAAACACGATAAAACATGAAACATTAAAAGCTTCCCTGAACAGCCTTCAGATGTCTTCTAAAAGTCAGATAGTTGTTTATTTCCTTGACATCTGATGGGATGGCATTCCACAGGGCAGGCGCCACTCCCGAGAAGGCCCTTTGCCTGGTTCCCTGTAACCTCACTTCTCGCAGTGAGGGAACCGCCAGAAGGCTCTCGGAGCTGGACCTCAGTGTCTGGGCTGAACGATGGGGGTGGAGATGCTCTTTCAGGCAGACTGGCAGTCTATTGTGGGAGGACTTCATGTACATACCAGAATTTTAGTTTTTGGCAATTAAAGTGAATTAAAGGGCTTTGTTGCTTCAGCCCAACTAATCCATTTTAAAAACACGCAACTTATTGTGGTTAGGAAGTAATAGGAAAATGCATTGAAAAGTGTGGTATGAAGGAATAATTCCTAGGAAGACAGATAAACAGCCTGCAAGCAAATGAAGATGACTGCTCGTTGTTGTATAACCCCCACTGCTCACAAACACATCAGAATGAATGTTCAGCTGAGCTCTGTGAAAACTCTGAGCTAGCAAGGCAGGATGATGGCTCAATAAATAGATCATCTGGAGAAGCCCAGTTTTGCCCTCCATGCTTTAGAATTCTTTCCCCCTCTCTCTCTGTTTTCAAAGGAAAAGAATACAAATTTCAAAGGAAATACAAAGGAATCTGAAAACTACAGCAGATGTCAAATAAACTTGAAAGCTATTCTTATGGGTTTTGACTCCAAATTTTTCAAAACCAAAGAAATGTTGTGCTTTATATTTAATTGTTCTTTAATGAAATAACCATAATTAGAATTCTAATGTATCTGAGCAAATTAAGTAATGTGCCTCACACTTACCAATACATTCGTGAAATTATTGATGGTGATGTTGGTGGAAGATTAGAATTTGCTGGTTGGGTGGCTGACCAATGAACCTTGCCAGTGTATCCAAAGGTGTTTGGAGAGCTAAGGGTAAAAGTTAAAGGGAGAAAAGGAATTGATTAAATGGGCACAGGCTTGAAATAATGACTTCTTGATAGCTCTAATTAAGGCAAAAGCTTTTGTTGTTGCATCTGAGGTGGGTGGGGAGAGAAAAGATGATGCAGCAGGAAAATACCAGGCTACTTCCTAAATGAAAATTGTTATTCCACTCATCTTCATAAAACTCAATCACTTTAGATGAGGATCTTGTTGACATTTAATATACTTTTATACCACTTTTCAGTCTAACCTCACAAAGTAATTTACATTAAAATATAAAAACAATTAACTATCAGTTAAACAAAAACAGTCAAGGAAAGCTACAAGGGTGGGGAGTGAAGGGTTTTTTGAAAGCCAGATCTCTCCTCTATGCAGGGCAAAATGGTCAAGTAGCCGCTGGTGGCAGATGGAAGAGGGAACAGGCCACCTCAGCTGGGAGCTAGATGGCAGGCCCTATCCTGCACAGATACAGAATGATGCAAAATTCCACATATTTGTATTTTACACCCCAATATCAGATTTCTCACTTTTTTCCATGGGCAACATTTTGCACCAATGGAATACCATCTGATTCTAGAAGAACTGATATTAGATACTGCCACATACTCTTGGCAGCTGTATTTTCATGGATATGGAATTTTGCCCTAAAACCAAATTTCACACATAGAGCTCTAAAGCATAAAATGACAGCACAAGGCCCATTTGCAAAATAAAGAAGCAAAGAATCTTATGTACCAATGTACAAATTAGATTCAAGCAACAGAACTACATACAAGTAGAATGAATTTGTGCATACAAATTGTCTAGTCTGTGGGCAAAAAATAAATTTCAGGTTCAGTTTATTTGGCCATAAACATAAAATACAGTGGAGAATTATCAAAACAACAACAGGTGGGCAGAAAGATAATATATAAATACATAATGAGAAATAGATAAAAATACAGACAATTAATAATTGTTTCGATTGCATCTAAAGCATTGGAAACTGCCACTAAAATTGAAACATCAAATTAATCTCTGTCTCCCAAACTGACGGGCAAATACCTAGCAAATTGATAATCACTACTAGATTGTTGTTCAAGTTACAGTGGTGAGCAAGCCCCGTTTGCCGGAGCTAATGAATTTTGCAAATTAAGACCCAGAGCTCTGTCTAGTATAAACGGTTGCCTTTTCTAGCTCAAGTGGCAGAAGTTGGGAGGCAGAAGCCAACAGGGAACCTGCCAGCTGGGAGGCCCAACAACCAAAGACCACATTGGATCCAGGCTGGGGAGGCGTCACTCACCTGCAACGCTGCCACACCAGGAAGGCTAAGTGGACTTGTGTATCTCTCCCCCCTTTCCATATCTAGGATTTCTCAGTGTATGATGTGATAAATTCCTGATTGCTGTTGTGATACATTGCTCGATAATCAGCATCCAGTCACATGAGAGAGAGGCTGGGAAACTTGTTGTGTATCCCCAGCATGGAAATATAAAACAGGGAGCTGTTTTTGGTAGCAATCCTGTATTTCTAAGAACATTTACTTTCAGGTTCAGCTGGTCCTCAAGTGTACTGTGATGCAATGCATGCCCACCCATGAGGCGAGGTGAGGCAACTGCCTCCAGTGGCAGGATCCACTGGGGCAGCAGATCCCAATAGAGATATTTATTTTGTCCTTGTTCCTGATGTACATCTTCACTCACTCCTTCTGCCCTGACAGAGAGGGGGGCGCCATTTTGTGGTTTGCCTTGGGTGTCAAAATGTCTTGGGCCAGCCCTGCCACGGTGCAACATAGATAAATTTAATGATATGCATTCATGCACCAGGCCTAGAGAGCAAGGCACTTGAGATTTGCTAGCACTGAGCATTGTCACACAAAGCAATGATGTGTTAGCAGCACTAGTAATGAAAAGGAATTTGTAGTTGTTGATATGACATTTGGCTAAGAATTGCATGGCCCTCCATCTTCCTTCCCATGAATGTTCCACAGGAAAACCCCATCTTTAGTGGCATTTCTTCCCCATTGACTTAGAACACCTGCAGAACAAAGTTTCTTGAGTGCTGTAACCTCAGCGCAGCATTGTGGTGAGGGGGAGCAGAAAAAAGGATAAGATACAGCTAAATGAAGCTGAGAAATGTGCCAAATATCAAGTCTGTGCAATTATGTTTATGTGTGTGAATCATTTGTTGTTTGCCAATGAAAAATTAATAGTATGTTTTTTTCTGTTTAATGTATAAGGAACAGAGGGGTTCAGATTACCAGATACAACTTCCTGTACAATAGAGGTTTCTGCTTACTGTATGGCCTTGCAGATGTTTCTGAACTCCAATGCCCATCAGCCTCAGCCCAGCTTGATCACTGATCAGTGATGATGGGAACATAGTCCAGCAACTCCTCTACAAAATCCATTCATTGGGAGAGTATCTAGGGCAGGCATAGGCAAACTTGGCCCTCCATCTGTTTTGGGACTACAACTCCCATCATCCCTGACCACTGGTCCTGTTAGCTAGGGATGATAGAGTTGTTGTCCCAAAACATCTGGAGGGCCATGTTTGTCTATGCCTGATCTAGGGTATCTAGGTAGCAGCACACAGGTGCAGAAGACAACAGGGTTCCCATGCCTTAAATTGTTGTGTAAAAAGAGAATTTTGCAGATGCAGCTTCTCATCACGCTCATGACAAGTTGCACCAATCAAGCTAAAAAAGGAGACCCTGCTAGTTTGAAAACTAGGCATGAGATTGAGAGCAGCAGTTGTTTAAAGTTAGAAGAAAAGTTGGGTATTATGGTAGACCCAGTGAAAAGCACTGGATTTGAATAAATTAAGATCATTGGTTTCAGTAGCTTCAGGTATGCTTAGTACTGGAAGAATATAACTATATAACTAAGGAAAAATATAAATAGAAAATAAATTGGGGGGGAAACCAGAAACTCTACTAGGGTAAATGTAGACAGCAGCACCTATGTTTTGAACTTTTACTACAAGAAACCAATACTATTTTGAGATATACAGCATAAGCAGATATAAGCATTATATCCACATAAAATGTCAAACCGCACCATAGGTGGGAAGAAGGGTTTCTACCGCTATTTATATTTTGGGGTTTCTCTGACATTCATCATGAGGACTATTCTTAAAGGCAGCATCTCCCAACTGCTGTTACAAGCCATTAAGGGCACATGAAAAGCATTGTATCCCAGGCCCTGCCCATCCTGCACTTCCATAGCAAGGCCACAGCCTTGACAGGAGCACTGGCCATGTCAACAAGGAAATCTCCCTGAGCATTCAGGGATGCATCAGATTCCATTAATCCATAACAATCCATGCCGGGGGACACCGCCAGTCCGCCAAAATCTCACCGGGGAATGATCTGTCCATAACATTGGCCTCCCCAAGCCCTCCTAACACTGGATCTGTGCCAGCCAACTCTGCAGACCAAACACCTGCCCTGCCACATCTATGTATCAGTCAGGCCTGTGACATAGTGAGATAGCTCCATGGTTGTCATAGAGACCATGAAATCATGAGCTAGCCCATGACAAGGCCACCACAGCACAAATGTTAGGCATGAAATCGCCTCTAAGCTATGGAGCTGAGGGCGCTGCGGTGCATTTGGGTGGGCTACACACCAACATCATCTTGGGCCCAACAACCCCTTGAAATCAGTCAGAGCAAGCTGGCCTCCTGGTGAGAGCAATGGAAATGTTATGGATGACAGTGACTTGCACCCTGCCCCACTGGGCTGGGTTGGTGTTGCACCAAGTACCTGGGGGGACAGTGCTGAGTCAGCACAGCCCCCTCACGCCAAGTCAGCCCACTCACCCATGATCAGATCATGAATGACAGATCACTTGTTTTGGACCACCCTGGAAGTTAGTGGCATCACCAGAAGGGGATTGGTTGGCACGCTCTACCAAATCATGACAAGTGCAGAAGGAATGATTGATTAAAAGCTCTCTCACTCCTTTATCTGTACCCCACTGTCATACCAGCCCCATGCTTGTCACTACAAAAATGGAATCCCTCTGCCCCGGACCCCCGGACCTAGCCCAGGCGCACAGCGCCATCTCCTCTCAATCAAGCAACAGTCAACAAATGCAGTAATGAACAACCCTGTGTAAAACTGGCTAAATACCAAGCAGCAATGGAGTGCAGATATAGCAGAAATAAAAGTATCTAATAACAGAAAAGAAGGACCATGTTCCAAGTGCAAGAGACCTCACCTTTAGGGATAGGCAATATCTGTTTTTCAACATTGTGATATATCACCAGCTAACCATGGTGATAATGTGATCTATCACGATGCCGGAAATAATGCTGAAAAAGCAGCTGGGCTGGGGAGGGAGGGAGAAGCGACCGGGAGGAAGAGAAGGAGGCTGCTGCTGACTCAGGTGAAGGAGCTCCTGCCTGATCCCTCCCTCCGCAGCCCAGCCTCAGCCAAGGGAGCCTAAGAAGGTGCTCTCCCATCTGCTTGCCTGCCTGCCTGCCTGCACACTTGCCTTCGCCTGAGCAAGTGGGCTGCCTCTTTCCTCTCCGTTGGTCGCAGGAGTGACAGACCAAGACTGCCTTTGTCCAGTGACACGCACACCCCTCTCTAACTTCCAACGAAAGGAACAGGCACATCGAAGCCATGCAGAAACAACTGGTGCCAAGCAGGGCTAATGAGCTAATGGGCTAACCCTGGGGAGAATTTTGAGGGTCCGACAGAGAGGCCTGCAGGGCTGTATTTGGCTCCTGGGCCAGAGGTTCCCCACCCAACTTAAACTGTGATGCTGCAAAACAAAACAAAACAAAACCAGCCTGCAGCACCATCAGCTTTAATGGTCATTAAGGGATGGGCAACGATTTTCTGCAATAGGCGTCCAGTGCTCGGTATAGCAGTCCCCTCCTCCAGTGGCCTCCCGTCTCTCACCCTGGAAATATACCACCACACCAAAGCTAATCCTGTCCAGGCTCTCACCTCAGGAGTCACAGATATCTGGTGCCCAGAGACCCAGCCAACTCCAATCCCTGTGCCAAACCAACGTGTGTGTGTGTGTGTGTATGCCTCCCCTTATTGCAGGGGGTTGGACTAGGTTCCTCTTGGTGTCCCTTCCAACTCTACAATTCTGTGATCTCCCCTTTGGTGTTGCTTTGACTGACAGTGTTCTGTTATCTATGGCAAGACTTGCTCCTTTCAACAGCTGGGCCCTGGGATTGGCCCCGTGGTGTCCCTGGCACCTCCCACTGCTCTTGCAACCAGCAAGCCCTGCAAGCCCTGTCCTTGCCACCTTCCACTCTGCTGCAGATGGGAAGCTGTCATAGAGGGAAGCTTGCAAGCCATAACTGATCTCCTCATTCAGGAATCCCTAAGAGGCTTCCAAGGAGCAGCAGAATTCCCCACACGGTTTAAAAATGATTATTTGGCAGTAGCACAATATTCCTCTTCTGGTTTCTTGTTCCTTTTGGCATGCTCCACTACTAAGATTCTCTAGTTCATATAAGACTATCTTTCAGAAATGGCTTGCGGCAGAAGCACGATTAGCAGCTGTGTGAAAAGTTAAAGGAACCAACATTTTTACAGCAGTAAACCTTTAGCATCTTCAGGTGACCTCTAGTGGCCAAATGTCCTCTCCACACCTAAAGTACATGGAGGTACTTTGCTTGGGCAGAGAGTATATTTCAAATAACCCCATGTTTTCTTCTTGTGTTCTTAATGGTGAAGAATCATAGAACTGTTGGAAGGGACCCAAAGGGTATTCTGCCTAGCCCAGCCCCCGGAAATACAGGGTTGTGTTTCTCTGGAAAATTCTTAGTTTTGAAAGTGTACCTGACAATTTTATAATTGAAATGAATATATATTTAGTTACATTTCAGTACACACATATAACTTGCCTTTCAAATGAGACAGTAAATTGGGATTTCCCATTGTGCACCATGCATAGCAAACAATTAAAGTCTCCTGTGAGCCCAAAGTCATTGGGAGTGGAATTCCTCACACCAGCTTTGGGGTGGCTGTAAATTTCCACAGTCTGCCTGGGAGTGGCTGGGAAATGAAGGGGTGTAGGCTTGGCAAATGTGTGTATTCTGCCAGCATTGTTTTCCATCAGGATTCTTCCATGGGCACCTATGTCATGCTGGTGGCATCTTCCAAGACCCACAGATGTGGCTGAGCTCCCCACTCTGTCACCTTCCTAAAGCCATCAGATATCTGAGCATTACACCTTAAAAGTTTTTTTTAAAAAAGACTTTAAGCATGAAGGCTGTGTACACACTCTGGTTTACTCTGTATCCAGGGGATTCCCATGGATAGTTTGTGAAGCTGTGTGCTCATGATATTAGACTCAATGCTTATCCATCCTGTAGTTTGAGAAACACTGCATGTTCAAACCAGTTTTGAACTGATTTGAAAACAGAACCCTTTGGAAGACCTCCATGCCCCCTCTCCACCCACTGGTGTGGACAGGCAGTGTGCAACTGAAAACGCATCCATCCATACTGATGTGTACAATGACATGCAACATGCAATTAGAGGGTAAAGGGCCTCTGGATGGTTAAGTCCAGTCAAAATCGACTATGGGGTGTGGCACTCATCTCCACTTTCAGGCCAAGGGAGCTGGCATTTGTCTGCAGACAATTTTTCCGGGTCATGTGGCCAGCATAACTAAACCACTTCTGATGCAACGGGACACTGTGACAGAAGCCAAAGCACAAGGAAATGCTGTTTACCTTCCCGCTACAGTGGTACCTATTTATCTACTCATGCTAGGTTGGCAGGAGCTGGGACAGAGCAACGGGAGTTCACCCCATCACACAGATTCGAACTGCCGACCTTGCAATCAGCAAGCCCAAGAGGCTCAGTGGTTTAGACCATAGCGCCACCTGTATCCCATATATTCAATTAGAAGTGCGAGGTGTGGGGATGGGGAAACAATGACCTTGCTGAGTTTTAAGTAGGTAGTGAGTACACTGCTGAAGAGGGCCTCCATTTTCAATCTTTAAAAAAGCATGCCTCAGGGAGCTTGGGAAAGATCCATTGAAACAAATAAAGAGAAATTCCTCCATACTTATTATTAAATTTATACCCTGCCTTTTTTTCCCCCTGGCAGGGACTCAAGGCAGCTTACAGACAGAAATAACTGCTAAAAACATGGGGGGAATAATTAAACAATTAAACATAGATTGAATTAAAACCAGTGCAATTTTTCAAGAAAAAGAGGTGCCTGAACTCAGCATGAACATCTCCCTTGTTTTAATATAATGGCAATGGTCTGAGAGGTGCCAGAACTGAGTTTCGGCTTTAAAAACACCCTGATTATATGTGTGTATCTATCAATCTATTATCAATTAAAACAAACAAATAATTACAACAGAAACAGCATAGCACCAGCTGTCCTTAAAAGCAGTCAGTCTCCCAAAGTCTTCACCTGCTGGCAGGAAGACAAGGAGGGAGCCTGTCTAGCTTCTCCACGGAGGGAGTTCCAAAGGTGTCTGGGAGCAGCCACTGAGACAACCAAGATGGAATTGCTCCCTATTAGTGTGTCAGACTATATGAACTATTCATATACTGCGTTTAGTATCCAAAAGGCATTTGGATGTCCCTATTCTCTTTACCCTGAGGTCCAGCAGCGAGGGCCTTCTAGCGGTTCCCTCATTGCGAGAAGTGAGGTTACAGGGAACCAGGCAGAGGGCCTTCTTGGTAGTGGCACCCGCCCTGTGGAATGCCCTCCCTTCGGATGTGAAGGAAATAAGCAGCTATCTTATCTTTAAAAGGTATCTGAAGGCAGCCCTGTTTAGGGAAGTTTCTAATATTTAATGCTGTATTGTTTTTAACACTTGATTGGAAGCCACCCAGAGTAGCTGGGGAAACTCATCCAGATGGGCGGGGTATAAATAATAATAATAATAATAATAATAATAATAATAATAATAATAATAATAATAATAATATATTATTATTATTATTATTATTATTATTATTATTATTATTATTATTATTATTATTTACCCTTGCAGTAATTCTGAGATATGTCACTATCTGCTCCTTTTAAGAGCTGATGCTTAACGAGTAAGTTAAAATAGCTGCACCCAAAGGCTAGCTGCAGCTAAAAACTGAGCTATACAACCATATTGAGCACACAAATAATATCTTACATATTCTTGACAGACAATAGCATTACAGATTGCAGATGTGTGTCAAAGCCTTCCCTGTCTGACTGCTCTTACCTATGAAAATGCTTCCTGTACATAGAAAACTAGCATATGATTGCAGGTGATTTTATCCCAGGCCTCCTGATATGAGGCTGGTCTATATGCTTATGAGAGAGCATGCCAGCCAGTGATCCCTGCCAACAGTGTGAAGAGGTACTTCAGCAGTAACTGGACAAAGTTGACTCTCTTTGTGTAGCTTGGCTCTTAGTCCCACTGAAATCCATGGAATTAAAAAGCACAATACAACACCATCTTGGCTGTGAGTCCTGGAAGTCCTGCTCCCTGACTTGCAGGTCTTTTCCACCTGCCTTATATCATATGATTGATGTGGAAATAGTTCAATTTGGTTGTGTAGCTTTTGATGTCATATTTATTGTTTATGAGTCATAAGCATAATTACTTTTAGTTATGTTTGTAATATATTTTTTTTCATGTTGTAAGCCACGTTGAGCATGGTTTAACAATGGAAAGGTAGCATACAAATAAAATGATGTGTGGATGTATGTAATACATAAATTCCATTGGAATCACACAGTGCATGAACTGATTTGCCATAATATCCCAGAAGGGATGCGGGCGGCGCTGTGGTCTAAACCACTGAGCCTAGGGCTTGCCAATCAGAAGGTCGGCAGTTCAAATTCCCGCGACGGGGTGAGCTCCCATTGTTCGGTCCCTGCTCCTGCCAACCTAGCAGTTCGAAAGCACGTCAAAGTGCAAGTAGATAAACAGGCACCGCTACAGCGGGAAGGCCACTTCTGCCTTAAGGAGGGAGTGGTATTGCGAGCTCTCACAACCCCTCCACGTGTGCAGGGGGTGGGTGGCCAGGGGGTGGGGGGTTTCCCGGCTGTGTCACTGGCTGGGCCGGCCAATCCAGTCGGTCTGGGGGTGTGGCCTGCCCGTTAAGGGCAGGACGCAGCTGGGAGATCTCTCTCTTTTGGCTTCCAGTGCTCCAGTTTACCCACCCTCCCGCCCTTTAAGATTTTTGTCCCTTTTGACCTTGCTATGGACTTGCTATGGTTGGTTGCCATTGAGGGGCCTGGTAGGAATTTTTCCACTTGGCAAATTGGCAGCAGCCACTTGGTTTTTGCCTACCTCGTAGCAAATTGTCACAACTTTTGTGGTATGGCAGTTAGGCATTGGAATAATTCTGGAGAAGAGATGAGGGGAGGTATCTGCCATCACCTGCCCCACATATTGAAGGGTATTCCGTTAAAGGATTCTGGGGTGTGTGGCCCTGTCCGAAGCCTAGGGAGGTGAGGGCCCAAGGCACGACCCCCATTGATGACCCCCGGGGGACCTCCTAGTTGATGTGCATCAGCAGGACTCCCCCTACTGGTGGTTAACCCTTTCCCTTTTCTCCCAGCAGACGGGCTGGAGTCAGATATAGTTGGTTAGATCCAATGCCTAAGCTGATACCGCTCATCATCTGTAACCAATAAAGTTGTGGCCTTTTTTAGCCCATTAACCTTAATTATTTGAGTCTTGTGTCTTTATCCAACAAAGGGGGGGTGGGGTCGAGACCTAGCCACACAAGGTACACAGCGTTTCTGTGCGCTGCTCTGGTTCGCCAGAAGCGGCTAAGTCATGCTGGCCACATGACCCAGAAGCTGTCTGTGGACAAATGCCGGCTCCCTCGGCCTATAGAGCGAGATGAGCATGCAACCCCTGAGTCGTTCACGGCTGGACCTAATGGTCAGGGGTACCTTTACTATCCCAGAAGTCTGTAGTTGAGTCACTCGCATCCAGTCCCATATGCTCTGGTTCCAAATAAACTTAAATCCTGCTTGGCAGCATGATATGGAGTCTCTCAGGTTCTCAATCAGTAATTACTATACAAGAAAGGAAACTTGAGGTTTACATACTAAGAAGATTTCACATATTGTGGTTCTGCATTTCGAACTCTGCTGTGAACAATTACATCTACGTAGGGATTGTCCAGGTCATCAGGATTCTCTGCACCAACACAGCCTCTGTTTGGATGAAAAGGGGGAATGAATCAAAAGGCAAATATGTATTATTTATAACACAGCTGGCTGAGGCCACTGAAGCTCCAAGTTTTTCATTATTTATTTAAAAGGTGCACAAAAACATACACAGAGATTTGTGCAGTCACGTACCAAAATACACATAAAACTAGGCAGTGTGCTTGTAGGAAAAAATGGATGACAACGTTTTACCACGTAGGTGGAATAAGCTAATTTGGGGAAACTGTAAACAATGTGAGAAAGAAATGGAGTCATCATTGCTTCCACTGCCTTTTGTATTCAGCCCCAAGAAACTGGTATAGCTCATTTTTTTGGTAACAGTTTCATTAGTTTCTTCTATATTTCTATATCCAGTACACAAAAAACCAACCATAATAATAGTACTAGGAAATAGCAGAGCAATGTCTCAGAAGCCATGATTTCTGACCCACAATGCTGAATGTAGCCCATTACTCTCATGTTGTGATCTGCTACATGCTTGATAATCCCCCTCATGCTTTTGCCATTCCAAGCAAGTGGCAAAAAAGAGGAGGTTTCTCAAGCCCCTGGGCAAGGCAGTGGATGTGGCTGGCGGGCTGTGCTTGGCTTGCTGGATCACAGGTTGTGCAGGCCTGGGGCAAATAAATATGCAGGGGCCACAAATTTCAGTTGGCCTCAGTAACCAGACATGGATGGTGTTTCTTGTTGAGCCCTAATACACGCTTGCATCCTAACATGGACAGCGGGTGTAGAGGAGGAGCACAGTATCATCTCTGACCTTCTGCTGCATTTTGGAGACAAAATGCCTTGGTATATCCAGAATGGTCCACAAAAGGTGCTTATCACCATTTCTGTAGTGCCTTGTTCCTATCCCTTTTGACAAGCACCTCTTCTCTCATGTCTGATTCAACACTATGCTTTGGAGACACGATTTCTTAAACACAAGGACCCTGCCCAGGGATGTAGGAGCTAATAAGACCCTCTTAAATCCTCCAGTGGGGCTTCCTTATTGCACATTTCAAACCTATTCAGTGCTGGTATTTAGAACTGCCTGGCCTCACCTCCAAGTGAAACACCCCCCTCCCCAAAAAACACCTCCTGTTTTTTGCCTCTTGCTTAGAATGGCAAAACTCATGTGGCAAGTGCCAACAGGACTGGAGCCAAAAAGGGACACTGGGAAACAGGGGAGTGGATATACTAAAAACCACTGGTAGATGTGGGGACCTCTCCTGCATAGCCCAATGAGAACTGAGTGTGCTCAGTAGCCATAGCCGGTTGAGTGTTACTTGGAAAAGAACAATGAAAAGCAGAAAGGAGAGAAGGGTGGGGTGGTCTGCTGGAGCCCCCTATGCCTTCTACCTTATAATATGGTGCTTGGGGGGGAGGATTCACTGCAACATTTTGTCATAGGTCTGACTTGTCCCAGCTGGCTGTTCAACTGTCCACAAGGACCACAACTGCTAGAGCAACTTCTCAAGTCAGTTTCCAAGCTGTTCATAGATGATTTATGAAATCACACAGCCATAGGATAGGTTTTGCAGCAGGTAATAGCCTGAATTGCATGCCTATTCTATTTATCAGACCTCTTAATATGAAGTCAAGCATGAGAATGAGTTCATTTCAACTGACAATCTTCTAAAATCAATTCTATACATTGAGATAATCACAATGTAGGGAAAATATGTATATTAAAATGGTGGAGGGGTGGTACAAAGTTGCTTTTTCTGCCGTGAACTGCCATAAACTGAGAAGAAGCATATAAGAGTATAAGAAACTATAAATTTTGACCAAACTCTATTAATTTTGACCAAACATCCAGTGAGACTAGAAGTGACCAGTTAGATAGGAAGCTCATATGAAGTCAACATTGTTTATCTCCAGCATACATAAGCACACTGCCTTTGAAAGGGAAAGTTCTGTTTAGCTGTCATGGCTGATATTTAGTAAAAAAAAATTCTCTATAGTCTGTCCAGTCCTTTAAATATCAGGCTAATCTAGTGGCCACAACATACTGTATATTTTGTGGCAATGAATTTAATATGCTAATTATGTACTGTGTTTCCTCGTGGACTCTACTGGAAGATCAGCAACATTTGGCTTATCTCTTCCTTTAAATCTTTCCATTTCAGCTGGCCATTACATTCTGTAACTTAAGAAATGGTGCTAAAGGGCTCATCCAGACTTCCTTTTGTGCCGCATTCTAGGCACGGGTCCAGGCTTTAACTCTGTGTCTGAGTGGTTTCCTTTTCTCCCTGGCACTTTCCCCAGGAAAACCCACATTTTACTACTGAATCAGAGCAAATGCCAATGGGGCTTTCTGCAGATTGCTGCCTTGCTCTGATTCAATTGTAAAATGCAGGTTTTCCCAGGGAAAATGCCACAACAAAAACAAAACACAATAACTGCTCGGACATGGAGTTTTAAAGCATGGACCTGTGCCTCGGAAGTGCAGCGCAAAAGAAAGTTTTGATGAGTCCTGATTTTGCTTTTTCCTCCTCCTTCCCAATCCCTTTTCTTTCTGTCATGTATTTTGAGACAGGAAGCCTAAAGACAAGGATTTTCTTATCAATGACATTTGTAAGCTATTCTGAAAACATTTTATGGCTAGGGTGACTAGATGCAAAAGATGCACGCTTGTGTAGAAGAAATTTCAGTAGCTATACATGTAATAACAAGCTATGCCTGCTGAAATTTTCTCCCCTAAACCGCCATTAAAAGTGCAAGAGTCCTGCATTCTTTTGTGTCTGACCACCTTATTTCTGGTTGTAGAGTGGGTTAAAAATGCTTTAAATAAATACATGTATTTTTCTTCTGTCCTCCTGCCAATTAATTTATCTGGTGATTCTGAATTCTAGTATTATGAACTCACACAACATCCATTTTCTCATTATAGAAGACTGCAGTCCTACACGTACCTGGGAGTAGACCCATCAAGCTCAACTGGGCTTACTTCTGGGGCAGAGTCCTGCTATCTCCTCAGCTCAGATTCATGACATTACTCCTCATATTGTTGAATCTCCACCTCACTTTTGGAATCTCTTTCTGTGATCCGTTGCCTACTGCTCTTGGCTCAGTGGCTCAGGCTTAAGTGCTCCTTGGTCCTCTGGATGCCATTGTAAATCAGAAGACAGGAGTCAACGGCATCCATAGGACCAAGGGGCACTTATGCAAACAGACTGCGTCTCTTTTTGTCTCTTTTTGAATGAACAAATTCCCTGCTTAAGAGAAAAGATATATATTCACATAACAACTTTTACTTACGTGTATAAAGGGAGATGTTGAGTTCGAGAGCAAGGACTAACACTGTTAAAGATGAAAGGCACATTAAATTGGTTAACTTACTTCCTACTAATGTACAATCAATATTTGGTATGTTATCAGATGTGACAACTTTCCGACAATTTACAATGGCGTGTGTATTTTTAAGAGCACATAGTGGACGCAGGGTCCTAGTTCAGCCTTGGTAGGTAGTAAAAACTTTAATTCTGGGTTTCCAACACTTAGGATGTTACCATTGCCTGACTGGCTAGGCCTTGCAGATTCTAGCCTTGCCACCTGGTTCCTTTTGCACCACCAGCTTGCCCTGGATCACCAGACTTCATTTAAAGTGTGCATGCGCGTGCGCGCGCGCGCACACACACACACACACACACACACACACACAGCAAGTCTTTTTACTCCTTGAAGAGCTTCCATTGTGATGCTTGCTCCTTAGAATGCAGCTCTGCAAAGGGTCAGGCAATGAGGTAATGAGGAAAGAGGGAGAGTCAGTTAAGGA
Source organism: Podarcis muralis (assembly GCF_964188315.1). Lineage (NCBI taxonomy): Eukaryota > Metazoa > Chordata > Lepidosauria > Squamata > Lacertidae > Podarcis > Podarcis muralis. The sequence continues at coordinate 56,806,410 of NC_135667.1, forward strand.
AGGGCAGTTGGTAAAGGAGAGAAGCAGACTGAAGAAACTGGAGATAGAGATCTGAGGAAGAAAGGAGAGAACAAGGAGGAAAGCAAACTCTGGTGGCCTGAAAGACCTGGGACAGAAGGACCAGGGACACAGACTGTCACATGACTATAGCAGCAGCCAACTGCCACTATTCATCTGCTCAACAAACTTGCTGTTGCCAAGTTCCATGTGGGCAGGGCCAGCTCACCCATGAGGCAGACTGAGGCAGCTCCTCAGGCGGCAGAATTGCACACTTTGGGAGAAGCAGTGGCAGTGGCTGGGGGTGAAATCTTGCAATGAATTACAGAACTCTTGTGAGATCTTGCCAGAAGCCTGGTAGGTGAAGCTTCGGGGGCAGTGAAGGAGGCAACAATTTGCCATTTCGCCTCAGATGGTGAAACAGGACAGGCTGCCCCTGCCTGCAGGGTTTGGGATTGGTTAGGGTGGGCATTGCGATTGCTAATCGCTCTTAAGTTTATGTGCTAAAGAAACATGGTTACACCTATTTGACTCCCATGTGTTTGTTTGTTTGTTTGTTTGTTTGTTTGTTTGTTTGTTTGTTTGTTTGTCAGTCTGTCCCTCCTCCTCATCACAGAACTCTGAGAAGAAATACCATTCTTCTTAGTCAATGAGAAGAGTCATAGCTGTGGCTGGCGTTTAAGGAACTCATGCCGCCCGGGGAGAACTTAAGCTGCCTAGAGTAGGGACAGAGGATTTAATTCAGCTTGCGCATAAAGGGAATCAACCTGATTTGCACCTTCCGAAACTAAAAACCAACTGTTACAGAAATGTAGAGAACTGAATTTAAGATTAGGAAAAAAGAGAAACAGAGAGAGGCAGAAATGGGCAAGATTCACCAACCTCCTGTACTAGGCAAGTTGACAGCTGGGGTGGAGTTAGTCCACACAATCCTGTGTGTGCGTGCATTCTTCAAATGTGCAAGTATTATCTGAACTGTCCTTTTGCAGAAGCAGTACTGGGAGAGAATTTTCTCCTTTCCCAGGTGGTGCTGGGGAGCAGATGGATTCTTGCGAGGAAGGGTAACGGGGATAGCAAAATCAGGCAGAGTGGAAAGTACCTCTGCTGCAACCAGCATTTCAGGCCCTTGTACTCGGCATTCCCCTTTAAAAAAACCCCAAACACAAACCCTAAAATAGTTTGGCCTTCAAGGTCGCTGGCAGCAAATGTTGCAGTATAAATTATTCCCACCTCAGCTGGCCACTCTCTGTCAGGGGCTAATAGAGAGTGACCCAGCCCCTGACAGAGCTCCCTGCCACCACCCTGCTCCACCTTACAAACACAGAAATGCACTTCTGGTCATAGCAAAGATCTGTCTAGCTCAACTGCACTCTCTCTCTCTCTCTCCCAGCCCAAATTCAGGGCCACCAAAACAACTGTACAGCAAAAATCTTGCTTCGTGTCACTTTAAAATTCCCATGATGTGAAACCATAAAAGAAAGTACAGATAATTTTTAAAAATCTACAAACATTTTCAAACTATAGAAATCAATGAAGCTCACAAATTAATTGGCTTGTCCGGTGATATGAAGGCTCTTCTTTGAAATCTGTCCCAGAGGCTTCCAACAACCTGGAACAATAAGAATGTTTTTGGGATCACCACCTGTGCGAATAACACCGTTACTGCTAATAATCACAGTAACAATAAGACTAATCACATTCTCCACAGGAATTTTCAGTACTGTACTGAAAAGTGTCTGGCACATTGTAGCTGGTTATTCTCTCTCAGGCAGACAAGAAGAACTGGAAGTTTATGTACATGGGATGCGGATGTTGGGACATGCCTGGGTCACAATTTCAGCACACATTTCTGCACAGGAAGAGTAGAAAGTATCACAAGAAGCTCGCTCAGTGTCACATAAAGACAACAGAGGCACGAGTTCTCATGATTATTATTTGTTCATTTAGATATTTGCTTATATACCAAGATGGCTTCTGGAGAGTGGTGAGGTTATGACACCTACCTTCACTTCACCCATGCCATAGCAGGTCTTTGCTGTAGCCAGTGAGCATGGTGGGAATAATATGGATGAGAAGAATGGAACAAAACTTGTTTTGGCACTGAGGTAGTTTGATCTGCCATGGGACAGGGTGCCTTTAATTGTGACATAAAGGCTACTTAAATGACTATAGCTCCTCTCATCCAAGTCCTACATGAAGGCTTCCCCCACGGAGCAGCTATTAAGAGCAGACAAACGTCAACTTCATGTGGATACCTGTCTGGGCAGCACATATGGATTTATGTTTTTTAATTAATGTAGATGGATGGGATGGTTATTGTATGTATAATGTGAACTTATGGGTTTTCTCTCACACACTTCCCCTTCTTTCTCTCTTTCTCTCTCTCTCTCTCTCTCTCTCTCTCTCTCTCTCTCTCTCTCTCTCACACACACACACACACACACACACACTTTCCCTTTTCCCTTCCTTTCTTAGTTCTCTGTTAAATTTGTTAAAAATAAAAGAGTAAACTAAAAATTCCACATGGAAAAATCCTGTCCCAGTCCCCAATTTCTTGCCTGGTTAACTCATTCCTCACTTTTCAGCACTAAAAATGAGCCCCAAGGCAACTTAGCTAAATACTTACAAAAAACATAATGAAAAGAGACAGCATTTAAACAGAGCCAGCAACCCACAATCAAGCAGGAGGGAAATGCAGAGCAGTTCAGCAACTATGGTTGGAACTATGGCTCTCCTACATTACACGTGAACTTACCTGATACTTAGTCAGAGCGTCCATCTAGCCTCATACTGTTCATTCCTGGCTAGCAGCAGCTCTGGGGGGTCTCCAGTAGAGTGCTTGCCCAGCTCTGCTACTTGAGATCCTTTTAACTGGAGAGCCAGGGGATTAAACATGGGGGGCACCTGTATGAAAAGTGTGTGTTCTACCACTGATCTAGGACTATGATTTAAACAACAAACAACAACAACAACCCATAAACAAGCTAAAATGAAGTTCACTGACTTGGCTTGTTTCTGCTTCTGGTTCATACTGCTTCATTGAAAAACGCTGCGAGACTCTATCAGCCCTTGGCTCTAATGTCGTATCTGGAGGCTTGACTTTGGGGGGCAACATTCTATCCCAGGGAATGTCTTCATTTGCTCTTCATTAAAAAGATGGGAAAGAGGTTTTACAGCAGTGGTTATGGCTAGACAGTGAAATAAATAACACAGATTTCCACCCCCCCCCCCAAAGGTGGACGGATTTTGTAATGCTGGTTCCATAAGAGCCATTGACTATGCATATAAGGGGGGGGACACAGAGGGGGTTTGGTTATGTTATACGTTCACAGAAAGTGTCTAAGATGGAAGAGCTTATTTCATGAAAAAGAAATCTGGCTGTATTATGAAGCACAGAATATAATATGCATACTCCATAATTATGATAAAATTATACATGGAGAGAGCCAGGACAGAAGCATGTGAGTTCTTGGCTTTTTACATCTAATATTCAAAACTATTAACTTTATTTCATAACAAAGGTTCCCATTCCATCACAGAACAAGCTAAGCCACACATAGATGAAATGCTCAGCGACTCCTCCGCTGCCTCTTCACAGCCAAAGTATAATTTAGGATGGGCTGCAGCTTGGAGGGTGTAAATGCATCTTTGCTGATTGAACACTAGGAGCTGAGTGCCCAGGCATCAAAAGCTGACCCAATAATGGGCACAGACTTAATGTTTATCAATATATCCCAATATATCAATATATCTAAACTGAACTGAAGAAGGCATATGAAACGAAGACCATACCCAGGGTGTTTCGTCAACTGGAGTCCCTCGTGTACACAGTCTTATCTAGATTTACGCCAGAGTTGAACTATTGAACTCAGTGATATTGCATAGCAATTTGCATGCCTGCATATGTATATTTTCAAGTTCTTTGTTACTGTACATACCTTGTGTGGATATTATTTTGAGTCATAATACCTATTGCATTGGGACATTCAGTGCATATTATACTTCCGGTGCATACAGAGTTGTGTTTTCATTGAACACAACTTTCATTTACATGGGTGTTTAAGTGTCTATTTGCCTTAATGTTAACACACAGAATGATGTGTTACAACTTGGTTGTAGGGGGCTTTGGGTCACCTTGCACAAGATAAAGCAACTAACAATTTTTTAATAATATTTTTAGTGATTTTCATTATAATAAACATCACATTAAAACAAACATTTTAAAAATTCACAATGCTGTTTATACATTCAATAAAACATCCAGATGTGGGATTTCTCAAATCCCTTGACTTCCCTCTTGTATACAATATCAACTTGTATACAATGCTCTGATATATATGCAATAAAGATTTCCCATTCATTTCAAAATGTTATTGTCTTGATTTCTAAGTTTCTCTGTTAATTTAGCCATTTCTGCATATTCCATTAACTTAATTTGCCAGTCTTTTTTTGTGGGGATCTTTTCCTCTTTCCAAGATTGGGCTATCAATATTCATGCCGCTGTAGTCACATACATAAAAAGATTTCCTGTACTGTAATTCCTAATAAAAAGGCTTCAGGCTTTTTAAGAAAGGTTATTTTAAACATTTTTTTCCAGTTCATTATACATCATTTCCCATTTTTTTAATAACTTTACATTGCCACCACATATGATAAAACATACCTTCTAGCTCTTTACATTTCCAACATTTGTATTCTCTTGATTTATACATTTTTGCTAATTTAACTGGTGTTAGATACCACCTGTCTGGGACGCGGGTGGCGCTGTGGGTAAAACCTCAGCGCCTAGGAATTGCCGATCGCATGGTCGGCGGTTCGAATCCCCACGGCGGGGTGCGCTCCCGTTGCTCGGTCCCAGCGCCTGCCAACCTAGCAGTTCGAAAGCACCCCCGGGTGCAAGTAGATAAATAGGGACCGCTTACTAGCGGGAAGGTAAACGGCATTTCCGTGTGCGGCTCTGGCTCGCCAGATGCAGCTTTGTCACGCTGGCCACGTGACCCGGAAGTGTCTGCGGACCGCGCTGGCTCCCGGCCTCTAAAGTGAGATGAGCGCACAACCCTAGAGTCTGTCAAGACTGGCCCGTACGGGCAGGGGTACCTTTACCTTTAGCTAGATACCACCTGTACATCATTTTCATATAATTTTATTTAATTAGTGTACAAGCTGTAAATTTCAAATCATTTTTCCAAAGTTTTTCTCATTCTGACATTTGAATGTTATGTCTAACAAATTTAATAAATGATAACCATCATCTTATACCTTCAGATCAATGACATGGCCATGTGTACCTGAATGGCTCTAAAACATCCCAACAGGTCGTTGTTTTAGGCCTAATATTCACTGAGGTGGTAAACCTGTGTCTGGCTTGCATCACTCCAGACCGCAGGTCTCGGCACTCAAAAGCAAAACCCAAATCCTTCCACATAGGAAACTAGCATGTCATGAAGAAATTTCGGCAAAAATTATTGTCCCTGACCTCCAACTTCTTATGTGCAGGCAGGGTCAGCCCAGCCATGAGGTGGAATGAGACAACTGCCTCAAGCAGTGGGCAAAGGGGAAGGGTGAACTGGCATGCCCCCCGGCCCCCCATCTCTCCCTGCTGCGGGCACAGTCACCTGTTCACCCCCCTACCTGTGGAAGGGATGGTTTCTGCTGCCCCGTTCTCTTCTTCTTCCTACGTTGCTTTGAGGAAGGGTGCGGGTGCTGGCAGAGTTTACTGCAGCAGAAAGGGCTATTTTATTCCACCCCTCTAAGTCCAAACAGCCTTCCTTTGCCCGCCCCATCCAGAATGGTTGGCTCCGAGGAAAGATCCCGCCCTGCGTTACTGAGGCACTGGAGAAACTACGAGTGCTGTTGTTGGCAATGTGGCAGTGGTGGCATGAAAAGTAATAAGGGGGGAGGAAAGTGGGGCACAACAGTGGGGGGAAAGGAAGGGAAACAGGATGCAGTCCCATGTGCTTACCCTGTGTGAAGGGTTTTTTATTTTAAAAAAATACATGGAAGAACATTGAGTCATATGTATCCCCACTTGTAATCTGAAATGCTACAGCTGGGAAATTCAGGGAAATGCTTCTTCAGCTCCCACTTCCAAGCTCTCCCCTCCCTGATGGCTAATCTTTGGAAAAGAAGTATGTCAACTTGTATTATTATTATTTACCCTCACTTGACTCTAATGTTCCAGGGCAGGTTATATCATTGAAATGTAATATTAAAAACAGTTTAAAACAACTTACAATCACGGAAACAAAGTGAGACCTAAAGGAGGGGTTCAACCGAAAGCTCCTACGTACCATCCTGTATTCCAGGGCCCTTTTTTGCAGGTAACAATGTGCACTGATATTTGTAAGCATTTGTAACAAGAGAAAAACCACATCTTGCATGAAGCAGACAGTCATATGCCATTGAGGTGAACACCAACTGTTTAAAGAATCCTTCCTTACCAGAAACAGAAGCTCACCTTTGAGCCACTGAGGTATACATATACTTCCGCGCTTTCTCATCTCTGAAGGCTTCAGAGGAAGGATCACTTGACTTCGTAAGAAACCATTATGAAGAGAAATCATAAAAGATATTGCAGGGATTAGTCCTTTAATTGAATAGTTTTCCAAGCTGTGTAATGTCTCAAGCACACAAGCATAAGATTGCATAGGCGCCGACTCCATGGGGCTTGAGGGGGCCCGAGCCCCCTCAAAAATTCGTTTGGGGGGGCTCCGCCCCCCCAATAATCTCCGGCGCCCCTCCAGCAGAGCGCCATCGCCGCCCCTCCCCCAGCCCAAAATGCACAGGGAGGGGCGGGCTGCATGCCTCCTGCCCTCCCTCCCGAGCAAAAGCTCCACCCAATTTCCTTTGGAGCTGATTAATAGGCGCAGCACGCTCTCCCCTATTCGCTCACGAGGAGGCGGCGCCACTTTATTTGCATATTCATGAGCTTATTTATTATTCATGAGCTTTCCCGGGCCCCCCCAATATTTTTTATAAGTCCGCGTCCCTGTAAGATTGCTACCCCTTTTCCTACTCCTGCACCTTCAGAGCAGCCTAAAATGTTCAGAGTGGCTTATTCAATAGAGCATGAGACTCTTAATATCAGGAGCATGGGTTTGAGCCCCACGCTGGGCTAAAGATTCCTGCATTGCAGAGGTGCCAGGTTGCCCCTATGATTGAGGGGGCCCATCGCGTGCCACATGTGAATGACGCCCCACACAGATAACCGCACATTGTCTGGAGGAGGCTGAGCACTCTGGAGGAGCCAGCTGCTGAAGCTGCAACACACCCTCTCAACACGGAGGAGGCCCAGCCCCTTTCTAACAAATAGAGAGGGGGCTGAAGACACCTCGGCCCCCTAGATTTAAGATGCCTGTTGGACTAGTATTAATTTGAAAATATGCTCCAGGTTTATACCAACAACAAAATCAATAGCAGGAAACAAAAATACCTTAATGTCTGGGTCCACATGAAATGCAAATGTATGAGGTGAAAAATTTTCTTTGACTTTAGGTGGAGCAGGTATAACTTTTACTGGACTTGTCCATCCTGAAAAAAATGTTGAATTTCTTGTGTTATGCAGCCTACTACAGTATTAAAGATTACAACTAAGTTAAATAACTCTTATATTGCTATGTTAACTAACTTAAATGATTTTATGATGACTTATGGTGGTTACTGTGGTGGAAACAATGAAGTCTATGGCAATAATTTGCCAAACTAATGTTATACCATGAAATGCTTGCAAACATACTTTCTAATGAGGGATGATATCAACAACTGAATGGTTGCCGCAGTCCACTTCAATAAGTCGAAGTGAATTTTGAGTTTGGCTGAGAAAATACCACAGAAAACCCTGAAGGAGCACTATAGGTCAAAAAGAGAGAGTGAAATCAATGGCTAGCAGACACAGTGAGAAAGTGGTCCCAAGATGCCGGGGAACCTAAGAGACAGGTAACAAGGAGGCAGAGCAATTGAAGGAAGGGGCAGAGCAGGTACTGAGAAGCCAGAACCTGAAGGAAGGGCAGATGGAGGAGAAACAAAGGGCTTGACAAAATGAGCACTTAATAATGTGCGTGAGCTGCGGAGACGCACAAGGGAAGATATGGTGGGCAGAGTTCAGGAAGAGCCATCAAGGAATAAAGATCCAAGGAAATGGGGCAGTGGGTGCAGGCTTGAAGAAAAAAGGGGTTAAGAAGGAAGTTTGTTTGGCATCTAGAGAGCTAGACAGTGCCTTAACTGGGGGGGGGGGGGGGTAAGCTGGGTTTTTTGCCCTGGGTGAAGCCTCCAGAGCAGCACCATTGAGGCTCCCAGCCTGGGTGGGTGGGTGTGTACACAAATGCGAGTGGGTGGGTGAGCCAAACTGGGTCTTTTTCCCGGTTAAAATAAAGCCTAGTTTCGTCCCTGGATCTAGAGACAAAAGAGACAGTGAGCTGCTGTCAGGAAGCAGACAGGAGGCTGGAGGTTGTGACCCAGAGAGCCAATTGCTTATATGTTTACCAGGCCCAATAGGGTGCCATTTTCTTTACTGCTGCTCCCCCTTTTAATATAATTTATATAACATTTTACATTTGATATTTTACAGTTTTTACTGTGTTTGTTCTTCAAACGCTCCCATGAAGTACATATTGTTCCTTTTTATTTCCCTCCCACAGATATAGGTTACATCCACACCACACATTTAAAGAACTCTTATACCCTCCCTTCAGCTTCCCACAAAGAATCCTGGGAACTGTAGTTTGTAACAAGTGCTAAGCCTTGTTAGGACCTTAAACTAGTTCCCATGATCCTTTGGGGGAAGCAATGACAGAGTCCTTTCAATGTGTGGTGTGGATGTGACTTGAGGCCGGGGTGCGGTGATTTACCCAAGGCCACATAGTGAATCCATGGCAGAGGTGGGACTTGAAATTAAATTTAGCCTCTTAGGTTAAAAATGAACCACCAGCTCTTTTCTGCTTTAGATTAGTGAGCCTTTGGAACACCACAACGTAAACTTTAGCAAACAGTTACATGAGCTGAGTTGTTTGGACAGGCAAGCTATATCTCATCTTATACAGTGGTGCCCCGCAAGACGAACGCCTCGCAAGACGGAAAACCCGCTAGACGAAAGGGTTTTCTGTCGCGGAGGCGCTTCGCAAAACGAATTTCCCTATGGGCTTGCTTCGCAAGACGAAAGCCCATAGGGAAATCTCCGGGACAGCGGGGAAGCGCTGTCCTCGGACCTCCTCCGAAGGCTGGCAGCGGGGCGGAGAGACCTCCTCCCGCCACCAGGCTTCGGAAGGCTGCTCCGAAGCCTGGCGGGGGGAGGAGGTCTCTCCGCCCCTCCGCCAGGCTTCAGAAGGATGCTCCGAAGCCAGGCGGCGGGAGGAGGTCTATCCGCCCCCCCGCCAGGCATCGGAAGGCTTCGCTGCCGCCCGCCAGCATTTTAAAATCGCCCCGGACAGCGGAGAAGTCCCCCGTTGTCCCGGGGTTTTTTAAAATGCTGGGGGTGGGAAGAAAAGCCCCCCCCCCAGCCTTCAGAAGAGGTCGGGGGACAGACTGTCCCTGGACCTGGTCTGAAGGTGGTTTCCATAGGAACGCATTGATTGATTTTCAATGCATTCCTATGGAAAACCGTGCTTCGCAAGACGAAAAAATCGCAAGATGACAAAACTTGCGGAACGAATTAATTTCGTCTTGCGAGGCACCACTGTATATTCTTATGTTATAGCTAACAAACCACCTATCAATATTTAAATTTATTTGTTTTAAAAACTTAGATTTCTACCTACTTTCTTTATAAAATAAGTCAAGGTAGCTTACAACCACAAAATATCAAACAATATAAAAACAAATCAGGAAATAAAAATTGCAGCAACAGAAGCAGGAGGGGGGAGGGGGAAATGTGCCTGTATGCGGGTGGCGCTGAGGGTAAAACCTCAGCGCCTAGGACTTGCCAATCGCATGGTCAGCGGTTCGAATCCCTGTGGCGGGTAGATAAATAGGGACCGCTTACTAGCGGGAAGGTAAACGGCGTTTCCGTGTGTGGCTCTGGCTCGCCAGAGTAGCTTCGTCACGCTGGCCACGTGACCCGGGAGTGTCTGCGGACAGCGCTGGCTCCCGGCCTCTAGAGTGAGATGGGCGCACAACCCTAGAGTCTGTCAAGACTGGCCCGTACGGGCAGGGGTACCTTTATTGCAGCGACAACTTGTTGTCTCTGTCAGTGGAGGATAGGTTATTCAGGATCAGGAGAGGGATGTGTGCATTTGCTCTCCATAGAACAGTGTCCTCAAATGCAGTACTTCACTTTTCCCCTTTGAAGTGCATGACAGCATTTACTCATACTGCATGGAAGAAACCAAAAGGGTGCACCCAGAACCGTGTCTGAGTGAGGGTTAACTCCGCCCTCTACATTTGATAAGCCCAGTACTGCAGGGAGGAAACAGATTTTGCCCCTGCAAACGCCCTGCCAACTGAACTTAAGTAGAACCATGGTCAGCAGGGAAAAGGTTAAACAACCCATTCCCCTCACCTGTTCTCCGTCAGCACTGCAACTTTTTCATTCACTAGGGGGAAAGTTAAATAAAACTCTGCATAGCATGCATTTTGGCACTTTAAGGGACATCATTTATGTACCAAAGCTGCACCTTGCGTCCTTTCATCAGACAATATAGTGAATACAATGAGAACAGTAAAAGATAGCACCATGTACCTCCAAGTTTGGACCTGAGAGAAATATCTGGCACTGCTCTTGAGTTCCACTGCTGGTCCTGCTTTATCTCTTCCAGTATCGAGAGTCTTCTGTTTGCAGGCTGGGCCGACGGTGGAGGCTGCACATCTTTACCATTCCCCAGGGGTTCCTTGTTTTTGCTATACATGATTTGGTTAGCTTCAGCTGCACCTCCTGGGCTCACAAATCCTGAACAAGGGTTAATTATTGGCAGATCATCCCGATGTGGAGCTAAAAGGTAGGATTTATCTTCAGGTCGAATGAATGGATTGGATTTGAGAAAAGCATTACTGCATTTGTTGTGGAAACTGGTAAAAAAGTGTCTGTCTTCAGGTCCTCTCACAAAAGGCATATACATTCTCTTTAAGAGACCTTCATGCTGCTTCTGGTGCATCTTGTGAGAATTGAAGTGGCTGAACTGCCTTGCAGTGGCTTCAGAAGCCATAATTATTTTTGTATTGTTTCCAGGTATTAGAGTCTTGATTGTTTTCTAATCCTGTCCAGGAACTCACACGGAAACTAACAGCACACAGACACAACCTAAAACTTTTCCAACTTATGGAAGAAAACACTACTTTAAAACCAAAGTAAAAGGAGATAGAAACCCGGAAGGGAACAGAGCTGTCAAATGAGAAGAGTCTCTTTGTTGCTTAGTGACAGTAGAACATGAGCACACAATGGAAGTTGTAGTGATGCATTTCATAGGAACCTGGATCCAGGAGAAAATGCAGTGATCTTTCTGATCTATGAATGAAACAATCGTTTTCTCTGCTTCACACACAAATTATATGCTTTTTTCTTCCCTACTGCAATGCTTTAAAATGTATTAAAGATTTAGATTGTCAAACATCAAAGTTCAAAATAATCACCTTATATAGCGTTATAGATTTAGGGTAAGCCCTAGAAATTAATAAATGCTAGGGTTTGGGTTGTTTGTGATATGATGGGAGAATGCAAGCTGCAAAGGAATTCCTGAGCTACAGTGATCAAGGAATAATTGAGGGACAAGAACAATACAAGGGAACTCCTTCCACCAGGTGTGAACAGAGACTGGGGATTTGGGAGGTTGCCGGGGTAACTGCTCTGATGGAGGACAAGGGGTTTCTGGGAAGAAGAAGGGGGAAGAGGAGCAGATTCATCTTTGGAGGAGGCTGGCTGCAGGCAGCCTGCGCTGCTACCTCTTGAAATGACTATGCCAGAAGATCTGGACTCCCTCCATGCAGACTGAATAAACCATATTTCTTAAAGCCAGTCTCCGCCGTGTCTTCTGTTCTCCAAAGGGACACAGACCCCATGGGCTCTTGCCACCACTTGGCAGAGAGAGGGGCAGGCTTGTAACAAGAGGGGCTTTTGTAACAATATTATAGTTTGGCCTTCCTCATCTTCCTGAGTGGTAATGTTTGGGGGTCACCTTTTATAAGGTCAGCGAAGAAAGTGTACTAGAGCCCTCTAGTGCTTTGGGAATATTTGTTTATCTCTTTTCAAAAGATTACTGTGAAGATAAATGAAAAATGAATTGCAAAGCTTCCCCTCTTTCTAACCCAGCACCACATTTAGTATGCTAATACTAGACTCATAGACTCATTTTTTCAAGTGCCTATCCTTACGTAGTAAAAAAAAAATGGTAACACACACACGGGTGCTTGGGAAGCCCAAGATTTGCAGAAGTACAAAATAAAAACTTTAGAAAAAATCCTAACAGAACCCCTTCAAAATAGCCCAATGAGACTTTGGTTCAGTGTGCATGGACTGCTGAATGTGTGTGGGGTAGACAGAAAACTAGGGAGAAGAGAGTCTCCTGAACAGAAGCACTCTACACAACAACATTTTATTGCAGGTCCATCTTGTAGATGCGAGCTTACATTGCCAAAACAACAATATCCTCATACAAGAGGAAGGTACCAGTGGATGTGGAGGGAATGTCAAGGTTTGCAAAAGTCCAAAGAAACTTTAGAGGACAATATTCTAAAGGAGGAACCCCCTTCCACCCCCACAAAAGAGCCCAGGCATAACTGAGTGCACTCCATGACCTATGACCACAGTATGTTGTGACTGACTCTTGGGGCATGAAATGGAAAAAGGTGGGTAAAGGATTATAGTACAGTAGAGGACAGGGCAGACCTGATTAGAAGAGTGAACAAGAACATTCCACAGTACTATAGTGTTCTGTTGCTGGATCCACCTGTTCCTCTCCAATTTCACTTTCCTACACAATCTTTTAAAATGAAATTTTTTTTAATTAAAAAAAAAAGCTGACCAAATTCCTTTATACTGCTCCCAAATTTACTGTGAAATACATCTTTACCTAAGTTTGATAACAGATTTAATAAAAAAGCTAAAAGGAGATTAATATTACTTGCACCGCCCCTCAAAAAAACCCGTGTGCTTAAAAAAATATATTGTACAGTGGTACCTCAAGTTACAGATGCTTCAGGTTACACACTCCACTAACCCAGAAATAATACCTCGGGTTAAGAACTTTGCTTCAGGATGAGAACAGAAGTCATGCTCCAGCAGCGGGAGGCCCCATTAGCTAAAGTGGTGCTTCAGGTTAAGAACAGTTTCAGGTTAAGAACGGACCTCCAGAATGAATTAAGTACGTAACCAGAGGTACCACTGTATACTCTTTTTAATAATATAAGAAGAGATCTAATGGATCAGGCGAAAGGCCCACCTAGTTCAGCATCCTATTTTCAGTGGCCAACCAGATGTCTATGGAAGCCTGCAAGCAGGACCTTCTCTTTTAAAAAAGATAATAAATTTTATTTAATTAACATATAGACAAGACAATTTAAAAAGAATATAATATGACAGCAGATGACTAGTACATCTGTTTATAACATCCTGGCGATTAACATTTGACTGGTAAGTTGTTTTTACGGCATTGTTCAGTATCTAAACCAATATTCCATTTCCTTCCGTTTCTGATTATGGATGGCAGAACTGTTAGGTGGTGAGTGCAGCGACTATCCTCATTAGAGCAGTATCTGGGTATGGGGAACTTTTGTTGTCCCCTACCCACCCCAACTCCAACTACCGCACGATTGCACTAATTTCACACGCTAGCAAGGTTATGCTTAAAATTCTACAAGGAAGGCTCAAGCAGTATATGGACCGAGAACTCCCAGAAGTGCAAGCTGGATTTAGAAGAGGCAGAGGAACCAGAGACCAAATTGCAAACATGCGCTGGATTATGGAGAAAGCTAGAGAGTTCCAGAAAGACATCTACTTTTGCTTCATTGACTATGCAAAAGCCTTTGACTGTGTCAACCACAGCAAACTATGGCAAGTTCTTAAAGAAATGGGAGTGCCTGATCACCTCATCTGTCTCCTGAGAAATCTCTATGTGGGACAAGAAGCTACAGTTAGAACTGGATATGGAACAACTGATTGGTTCAAAATTGGGAAAGGAGTACGGCAAGGCTGTATATTGTCTCCCTGCTTATTTAACTTATATGCAGAATTCATCATGCGAAAGGCTGGGCTGGATGAATCCCAAGCCGGAATTAAGATTGCCGGAAGAAATATCAACAACCTCAGATATGCAGATGACACAACCTTGATGGCAGAAAGTGAGGAGGAATTAAAGAACCTTTTAATGAGGGTGAAAGAGGAGAGCGCAAAATATGGTCTGAAGCTCAACATCAAAAAAACGAAGATCAAGGGGGTGGGGGCACTAGGCAGAAAGCCCTTGTGCGGACTTTGGCTCTCCTGGACGCTGTCTCTGATTCGCACCACTAGCTGCAGCAACTTCAAAAGAAACAATTAGGATGAAGCAAATGCACATATTTCAAGGAAGAATGGGGAGTAAAGACTGCTAATTGAAGGGATCTCTGAGAAAGAAGACGGGTCGGATAAACAGGAATATATCATGAGAAGACACACCAAGGCTTGGTATGTCAGCAACGGGGGGGACGGGGGCTTTCCTTTCTTTCTTCTATGTGATTAACCAATAATCCCCCCCCACACAAGTCAGAAATGCCGCTTAAATGACCTAAGCAGGATGATTTAAGACTGTGTGAAGATAATTTTTAACCAAAAGCATGTTTTAAGGAGATTGTGGAAAGTACAAGAGCTTTGGGATGACGCAGTAAAAAACAGCGTCGCCATTTTGGCAAGTTCTGTCAAAAGATTTATATCTGGGAGGAGGAATGCATCCGTTTTCATACTGCGGGCGAACCTCATCAGAGGACTAAAGAAGGCGACAGATTTGTGAAGATTAATGATGGAAAGAGTGGTTTTATTTATGGAACTGATGATATATGGAAACCATCTCGATATGGTTATTGGACGAACGGAAAAACTCACACAGGATTACAATTTGTGTTTACCTGCTTAAGGAGATTATCAGAAGAGATCACAAAGAAAAAAGAAAAATATAT
This sequence comes from Podarcis muralis, assembly GCF_964188315.1. Taxonomy (NCBI): domain Eukaryota; kingdom Metazoa; phylum Chordata; class Lepidosauria; order Squamata; family Lacertidae; genus Podarcis; species Podarcis muralis. The sequence continues at coordinate 56,821,479 of NC_135667.1, forward strand.
GAAAATAACAAGATGAGATGTGGGAACAGCAAGATAGGACTGGATAGAATAGTGAATATTATTTGGACAGATTTGTGGACATTAATGCAGCAGCAAGAAGATGATTGGAATCCTCTTCGGAACTTGAAATATGGGTACCCCCAACAAAAACTTAAAATTCGGCTTTGTAATTCGGAATTTATGTGATGTGATTTGATTTGATTGGTTGGTTAATAAAAATTATTTTTTTAAAAAACAAAAAACCGAAGATCATGGCCACTGGGCCCATCACCTCCTGGCAAATAGAAGGGGAAGAAATGGAGGCAGTGATAGATTTTACTTTCGTGGGCTCCATGATCACTGCAGATGGTGACAGCAGTCACGGAATTAAAAGACACCTGCTCCTTGGGAGAAAGGCGATGGCAAACCTAGACAGCATCTTAAAAAGCAGAGACATCACCTTGCCAACAAAGGTCCATATAGTTAAAGCCATGGTTTTCCCAGTAGTGATGTATGGAAGTGAGAGCTGGACCATAAAGAAGGCTGATCGCCGAAGAATTGATGCTTTTGAATTCTGGTGCTGGAGGAGACTTTTGAGAGTGCCATGGACTGCAAGAAGATCAAACCTATCCATTCTTAAGGAAATCAGCCCTGAGTGCTCACTGGAAGGACAGATCGTGAAGCTGAGGCTCCAATACTTTGGCCACCTCATGAGAAGAGAAGGCTCCCTGGAAAAGACCCTGATGTTGGGAAAGATGGAGGGCACAAGGAGAAGGGGACGACAGAGGATGAGATGGTTGGACAGTGTTCTCGAAGCTACAAACATGAGTCTGACCAAACTGCGGGAGACAGTGGAAGACAGAAGTGCCTGGCGTGCTCTGGTCCATGGGGTCACGAAGAGTCGGACACGACTAAACAACAAACCCACCCCACTGTGGGACTGCAATTCATCCCTGGTCATTGGCCACACAGGCTGAGGCGGACAGCTGACATAGCTCAGCATCATCCAAAGGGTCCAAAGTCCCCTGCTCCTGCTTGCCCACACCTCCATTTGCCCTGTGCTTTCTAGGCATTGGTCTGAGAGGTTTACTGCTCACTGCATCATTTTCCCTGGGAAAAACTGTTTACTGATTGATGTTTGCTGTGTTTCAACAGTAAACAGTGGGTTTTCTGGGGGAAAGCAGCGGCACAAGTGGTGGAGAACACAGGACCAGTGGAAGTGTGGGTGAGCCCTCAGTTGCCCCTGGCATATCTGGATGAAAGAGAAAGTCTTGAAGGACAGAGGACTTAACTTTCAGGCAGGCTTTTAAGCTCAGGCACTTAGCAAAATAAGGTTACATGGATGATTGTTTAAAAGCTAATGAATTCCTTCTTTCCAAGAAGGCTTCTTACACACTCTGCCTGCAGCTGCTACACTCTACCAAACTGCTGGTTCTGCCACAGGGTCATTTGCTCAAGCCACTGGCTTGGCCGTTGCTCTATTGTCTCAAGCTGCTCAAGGAGTGTTGCTATTCCTCCCTCCATCTTGATTCGGGCACACTTTGCTCACAGGCCCTCCTCCAGAAAACATGGACCCCACTTCTAACCCCCGTGTTGCACGCCACTCCAAATCTCTGAGCAGTGTGAGGTTACAGGCACGCATCCAGTTTGTGTTTCCTTTTGTACAGCAGACACGGTGGTGTCTTTATGACATAAGTCTTATTTATGCATATACAGCCATATCTCGGGTTACAGATGCTTCAGGTTGCGTGTTTTTGGGTTATTCACCGCGCCAAACCCAGAAGTACCGGAACAGGTTACTTTCAGGTTTTGGCGCTCGTGCACAAGCAGAAGTGCTAAATCGCGCTTTGCGGGTGCACAGAAGCACTGAATCGCAACCTGCGCGTGTGCAGACGTGGCGCTGCGGGTTACGAACGTGCCTCCCGCACGGATCACATTCGCAACCCAAGTGTCCACTGAGTCTATGATGGAGGGGCTGACAGCATTAATACCCCCAAAGAGTCTTGCTTCCCCGATAGCTGCAGCCTGGGATTCCAGCAGACAGCCGTCGTGGCTCCCTCACTTCTGCTCTACGGCTTCCCAGCCTGCAGTTTCCCTCTTCTAGTTCACTCTCCTCTGCCCTTTCTTCTTCTTTTTGTCCTTTTTAACTAACAGTTGAGGGAGGGTATCTGCCAAGAGCCCCTTCCTTTCTTCCCTTAATGGCCCATCACCTCAACGCTGCAAGGCAACCTGGCTTATATTTTAACACTTGCTGGATCCAGGGTCGCTACCCCCCAATATCCTCCTCCTCCTCCTCCGTTCAGTTTACATGCTGCCCTTCATGGAAGACGGCAGGGCCTTTGCTTCGGGCGCAGCCGCCTGAGGCCAGAGGAGAACCTTCTGAGGCGCCTCTGCAGCCCTTCCTCCAACCCCCCCCCCCCCGCCGGAGCCGACCAATCAAAGGCGAGCGCGTGCGCGCGCTCAAGTCTTGGCGCGTGAAAAACGACGGCGCTAAGAAGGGCGAGAAAGAGGGCGGGGCGCGAGGCGAAAAGCCCGCCAATGCTCTGCGGCTGCGCAGTGGCGGCGAGAACCCCGAGGCGCGAGGCGCTGGTTCTTCTCCTTGGGCGGCGCCTCCCGCGGCCATTGTGACGAGGGGAGTCGAAGGCGGGCGGTTAACGACCTCGCTGCGCTCCCGCCCTGGCTGGGGAAGGAGCGCGAGCAGCGGCAGGAGGCGCCTTTTCCGGCGGGGGAAATGCGGCGCCTGCGGCGGAGGAGGCTCGCGCCGCCGCCTCGCACCTTCCTCTGCGCGCCGCTGCTGGTGGTGGCGCTCTCGGTGCTGCAGGGCCTCGCCTCAGGTGAGGGGGCGCGGCGGGGAGGCCCTGGATGGAGCTCGGGAGGCGCTTCCGTCTGGCCCAGAGGGGCTGCAGGCAAAGCCAGCCCTCCTATATTGACGCGCGCTCCTTGCGTATCAGGTTCCCCTCAAAGTGCGCATCGTGCGCCCCGATCCTGAGATTGCCAACCTTTTCTTTTTTTTTTTTTTGAATTAAGGTTTCTGGCATTTATAACTATAGGAAGCGAGCGCGCAGGCATTTACTCGCGTTTGTTTAGTGCAAAACGTAACTGCTCCCATATGTATTTCCCCAACTTCCTCCCAAAAATACTCCCGCAGTTGTTCATGATAGTAAGGAGGATGCCATGAGAGAGAAAACGGGGACTTGGGGATTCTGAACAGTGAAATGGTGGAAGTGTGGCTGCAAACTATTTAAAAAGAGAGGAGGATCTCTCAAGAAGTCAAGGCTTAAAAAAGAGCAATATATTATTGATTAATTAAATTAATATACCACCCTTCATCTGAAAATCTCAGAGCAGTATATAATTGAAAGTGGTGGGCCAGATAACAAAGAATGGGTACAATAAGCCTACCAAGACCTGATTCTTGTTAGAAATGCTAAGAAAGCACTATACTGTATTTGGAGCAATAACAAGAAAGGAAGGTGATTTATTAAATTTTTATACCACCCTATACCCACAAGTCTCAGAAACCCAAAAACAAACCTTGGCTTTACATTGTGGTTTGGAGAGAAACAAACCACAAACACTGATTTGGATATCCGGCTAAGCCAAGTTCATGGTTGTGTTGCTCTTGGGTGGACAAATAGAGGAATGCTAGAGCTTGTGTTTAAACATATCACACCTTGATTTAGCATTATGTAAATGAAGACAGTGTGTGTCTTAGCTAATCATAAGCTAAAGCATGACTTGAAAAACTTGGTATCTGAAGAAGTGTGCATGCACACGGAAGCTCATACCAACAATAAACTTAGTTGGTCTCTAAGGTGCTACTGGAAGCAATTTTTTTATTTTGTTTCGACTATGGCAGACCAACACGGCTACCTACCTGTAACTTGAAAAACTTATATTGCATTAATTGGCAGATTGTGGCCAAATCATAATAGTTGCACTCCATTTATGCTAGTCGGGTTGCTTCTGGAGAACTGTGTCTAGTTTTGGATGCCACATTTTAAGGACATTTACCCAACTGGAGCTGTCCAGAGAAGGGTGATCAGGATGGGGGTGGGGGGCTGGAAACCAAGACCTATGAGAAACAGCTGACATGTTTAGCATCGACAAGAGAAATGTAAGCAGGAACATGATAGCAGTCCTCAAATCTCTCAAGGGCTATTACAACAGAAGATTGAAAATATTTGTTTTCTGTTGCTTCAAAGGACAGGAATATAATGTTGTTATTGTTTAGTCGTGTCCGACTCTTCGTGACCCCATGGACCAGAGCACGCCAGGCACTCCTGTCTTCCACTGCCTCCCGCAGTTTGGTCAAACTCATGCTGGCAGCTTCAAGAACACTGTCCAACCGTCTCATCCTCTGTCATCCCCTTCTCCTTGTGTGCCCTCCATCTTTCCCAACAGGGTCTTTCCCAGGGAGTCTCCTCTTCTTATGAGGTAGCCAAAGTATTGGAGCCTCAGCTTCTAGATCTGTCCTTCCAGTGAGCACTCAGGGCTGATTTCCTTCAGAATGGAGAGGTTTGATCTTCTTGCAGTCCATGGGACTCTCAAGAGTCTCCTCCAGCACCATAATTCAAAAGCATCAATTCTTCAGCGATCAGCCTTCTTTATGGTCCAGCTCTCACTTCCATACATCACTACTGGGGAAAACATAGCTTTAACTATATGGACCTTTGTTGGCAAGGTGATGTCTCTGCTTTTTAAGATGCTGTCTATGTTTGTCATTTCCCTTCTCTCAAGAAGCAGGCATCTTTTAATTTCATGACTGCTGTCACCATCTGCAGTGATCATGGAGCCCAAGAAAGTAAAATCTCTCACTGCCTCCATTTCTTCCCCTTCTATTTGCCAGGAGGTGATGGGACCAGTGGCCATGACCTTCGTTTTTTTGATGTTGAGCTTCAGGCCATATTTTGCGCTCTCCTCTTTCACCCTCATTAAAAGGTTCTTTGATTCCTCACTTTCTGTCAACAAGGTTGTGTCATCTGAGGTTGTTGATATTTCTTCCGGCAATCTTAATTCCGGTTTGGGATCCATCCAGATCAGCCTTTCACATGATGAATTCTGCATATAAGTTAAAAAAGCAGGGAGACAATATACAGCCTTGTACTCCTTTCCCAATTTTGAACCAATCCGTTGTTCCATATCCAGTTCTAACTGTAGCTTCTTGTCCCACATAGAGATTTCTCAGGAGGTGATCAGGCACTCCCATTTCTTTAAGAACTTGCCATAGTTTGCTGTGGTCGACACAGTCAAAGGCTTTTGCATAGGAATAGAATAGAATAGGTGGAAATTGCAGGGAAGTAGATTTTGGCTAAAGATTAGAAGGAACTTAAAGGTAAGAGCTGCTTGACAGTGAAACTGCTGCATGAGGTGGTTACCTCTCCTGAAAGTTTTAAAATATTTGAACAGAGATTCAACAGGCTTCTGTCAGGCTTCGGCAACCCAGTCATATGGACAAGTAAAATAATAATAATAATGCAATCTTGGATTGCATATCCTGCACTGATAGCGGGTTGGACTAGTAGGTGACTCCCAACTCATTAATTCTGTGATTTCCTTGCCTGGTTTATGGTTATCAGGACAAGTAGACTGCTGCCTTTTTGTAAATAGTTGCCTAAGAGCTCATCCCCCCCCCCACATACCGTATTTTTCTGTGTATAAGATGAACCTTATTTTTTTTAACCCGAAATTAAGTTGTTTAGCTTTGGGGGTGGTGGGGGAGGTCACTTCTGCCAATTGTTCACCTGCCTGCCTGCCACTGCTGATCGCTTGCCACTCCCGATTGCACACCTCGCCGCAGCAACCAATTGCCCGCTTGCCGCCACCAACAGCCCACCTGCCGCAGCTGCCAATCGCCTGCCCACTTCGCCACAGCTGCCAATCGCCTGCCCAATTGCCACAACCAATTGCCAGCAGGCCTGGCCGCAGCCGCCAATTGCTGCTGCCAATCTCCTGCTTGATGCTGCCATTAATCGCACATCCCTCCCTCTGCATTCACTATTTGTGTATAAGACGACACCCAATTTTTGCCTAATTTTTTAAAGCAAAAAGCATCATCTTACACACGGGGAAAAATGGTATTTCTGTCAGTGGCTGATTAACCTGTGGCCTTCCAGGTGCTGTTGGGCTATAGTATAGCTCCCTTTGCCCTGCCCATTGGTCATGCTGGCTGAGGCTAGTGGGTATTGGGAGCCCAACAACATCTGGAGGACTGCCAGTTAATTCCTCTTGCCCTACATGTAGGGCAAATTTTCCTGCCTACAAACACTGGTCATGCCTGTGCTGCTGCACTCATAGAGCTCACAACCCAGAAAGTCCTACATGTTACGTGGGGTAAAACTTTATTCTAGTAAATAAAACTGTACCAGGTCCTGAGTCAAACATCCTTATGTGCCAGCAATGGGTTTCAGCTATGTCCACAAGGTTCTTCCTGCTGAATAGACGGACAAGGGACATAGTGGGTGTATTTTTATTTTATTTTTTAATTTTACATTTATATCATCCAAAGACTTCGAAGAGACTCTCAATTGGCCTAAACTGGAAGTCCCAAACCAGTGCCTACGGGTGCCATGGCGGAAGCCTTTCAGGGCAACTGGGGGACATCTATCATCACTCAGCTGTTGTTGCCCACCAGCCATGTGGAGCTTCTGGCAGGCACTTCCTCTTCCCCACAAAGGGCCTGTTTTCCACTGGGGGGCAATATAGGGATAGCCTTACTTGCTCAGCATTGTTGCCCACTAGCCATGTGGAGCTTTTGGCAGGTAGTTCCTTTAATCTTTTGATGGACTTTTCTGAAGGGGATGTTGTTCTCTCTTGGGCAGAGCAAAAAAGAGAAGTATGTGTGTGTATTGTCTGTGTATGTACTGTTCACATATGTACAAGAAAGCATGGTGTGGCCACTAGGTATATTTTCCCTTCCTATTATAAGATAACAGCATCATTGTGTGTGGAAAACATCAATAAGGAGTGATCTTGACAATCAGAACCAGCAGGACATAGCTGACTTCTGTTAGCAGTGGGCTGTTGCACTCTTTCTAATGTTGGGACTAGTGTCATGACACTTACTTAAAATGTAAAATGTGCCCGTTTGTCCCCATAGTTTGGAAATCCCTGCATAATCAAATAATGTAATTGTAAATGGGAGGCTTGACTGGTAGGCCTTCATTACATACGAGTATATCTAGAAGCCATGTGAAAATGTTTCTCTATAACCAGGCCTTTGGCTGAATAACATCTTAACAACCATGGGAAGTGGGTTATTGATTTGCTTTTGTTTTATTGTGTATTTCTCATTTTGTTTTTTAATTTATGAACCATCTGTGATCTTCAATTGAAGAGTTGTACACAAATTTAAGTAAATTTATAAATATCCTAACTGACATCTTCATGAACAACATATACATTCAATATATCTTTATGTCAGGTATAACAATTCCCTGTCACATTAACTCTACTTTTCTTCTAAGTAATTGAGCTTACAGAAACTTTTTGCAGATGTTACAAAGTAACTGGGAAACATTGAGCTATAGCTGCTTCCCTTCCCAAACTACCCAAATCAAATCAGTCAGTCCTTGTTTTCCTCTACCTTATATTGCTATATACACTCAAATAAACAAAAACCTATAAGAAATACTTTCTTACACACAGTCACCTGGATTGTTTTAAGTTTAGTTTAAAATCATGCATCAGGTTTGAAACCCCTCTGACAATTACTGCCTTATATCATGTGCTGTACTGTACTGTGGCTCAGTTCACACATAAACTAAGCCAAACCATGACTTCCCACAGACGTACAGGTTCCCAGAGAACAGATTGCAGCCAATGTGTTCCACTAGTCATGCTGTATTGCTGTCAGGTAAGTCATGGTTTGCCTTACCTGTCATCTGAACCCAGGCTCATCATTTATCTCCTCCAGAGAAGCCGCTAGTTGTAAACCATGGTTTATCTTAGCATTACATGTGAGCCAGGTCAGTAAGTGGTATACTGTGGACCGTGAATAAATATAAAAAGCATATTGGTATTTCTAGAGAGAAAGTGTAAGATCTATTCAAAATCTCTGTATATTCAAAGTGGTTTCAAAAACACATTACAACACTTTTCTAATATATTTTTCCTTGAGTATTGTCATAAGAACTTTCTAATTATATTTCTTTTCTCAAGGAAAATGTTCTAAATTTTAAAGAACTGGTTTTGTTTTGGTTTTCAGTCTTTTATACTGTTTCTGAACTTTGATTTGATGATTTTTTAAAAAAGCTTTTTGTAGAATTTAAAAAATAACATAACGTTTAAAAATAAACATATATGCATAATGTTGGTGCATTACCGAGCTTTTTTAACAGTACATTTATAAATAAATAGACGATGCGTACTGAAAACATGCTCAAAGAAGTTTGATGTATACTCTATAAATCAGTTTTTTTATTTATACTACTAGTATTTTGTATTAGCAGTTAAAGTGCTCCATCTTGTGGCTCTAGCTACTGCATGTTTTTTCTGTTCAGAAAATCTGAAACTAAAAACCTAGAAATATTGAACAGATGAGATGAAAGTAGCTTGAATAATAGATCAAGCTCAGGATGCTGGAAAAGCACAGGTATGTTGCTCAAAATAAAAACCCCAAAACCACTTTTCATATTTGGACTGATGTTATTTGTTGTTAATATTATATTATATTATATTATATTATATTATATTATATTATATTATATTATATTATATTATATTATATTATATTATTATATGAGAATATAATATAATCATATGATGTTATTTGTTGTTTATACTTGTTATTATAAGTGCAAGTAGATAAATAGGTACCGCTCCGGCGGGAAGGTAAACGGCGTTTCCGTGCATTGCTCTGGTTCTCCAGAAGCGGCTTAGTCATGCTGGCCACATGACCCGGAAGCTGTACACCGGCTCCCCCGGCCAATAAAGCGAGATGAGCACCGCAACCCCAGAGTCGGCTACGACTGGACCTAATGGTCCCTTTACCTTTACCTATTTGTTGTTTAACAAACACCGCAACCCCAGAGTCGGCTACGACTGGACCTAATGGTCCCTTTACCTTTACCTATTTGTTGTTTAACAAACACTCAATTTTATATGCAATGGATCCAGAAGTTTTAAGGACAAATTAAGTTAATTTTATGGACGCGGGTGGCGCTGTGGGTTAAACCACTGAGCCTAGGACTTGCTGATCAGAAGGTTGGCAGTTCGAATCCCCGCGACGGGGTGAGCTCCCGTTGCTCGGTCCCAGCTCCTGCCAGCCTAGCAGTTCGAAAGCACGTCAAAGCGCAAGTAGATAAATAGGCACCGCTCCGGCGGGAAGGTAAATGGCATTTCTGTGCACTGCTCTGGTTCACTTAGTTATGCTGGCCACATGACCCGGAAGTTGTATGCCGGCTCCCTCGGCCAATAAAGCGAGATGAGTGCCGCAACCCCAGAGTCGGCCATGATTGGACCTAATGGTCAGGGGTCCCTTTACCTTAAGTTAATTTTATCAGATGGGATCACATTGCCTCTGGTAGTAATTAGATTAAAACTTCCAAGATGTAAGAACTTGTTGAAGTTTTGTGGTCCTAGGCTTAGAAGAAATCACTAATCAAATGATAGAGTTCTAAAAGTGTTTTGATGTTTTGCTTGTTTAGCCCCCTGCCCTTTATGGTGCAGTCCCTATAAACACATCTACTCATAAATCCTATTAAGCTCAGTTGGCTTATTCCCATGTAACTAGTTGCTTGTTAAATATATCACTGCTATAATTCTCTCCTGTAAATAACACCCAAGGAAATATACAAATAATTATATTAATTAGATTTAAAATTTCAGTTCCAGAAACATTAATACAAGGGTCTTATTTATTAATCCATTTATTAAAGTTTGCTGTCTCAATAATACGGAATTGTGATTCAGTAAGTGCTGTGAAATCTTAAATGTGTTGAATATTCAGTATCAAAGATCTATTTTAATATAAACACATCAGAGTTTTAGAAAAAAGAAATAAAGAAGTAGCTTTCACATTAATATATTAACTAGTAGATAAACCATGACAAACCAATGATTAGTCTGGGGTTAACACATAGTTAAGCACACAAGCCTATTGTGCCAAAGGCCATATGGGATTTCCTGTTAATTTCAGAGTTTATCCATAATTGCAAACCTTTTCTTTAGCTAGATCAGATCTCTTCATGTTTGACGCTTGTAAAATCAGGAGCTTTGGTAGTTTTGCTGAGAGCACCTTGCACTTTGCAATATGAAATTTATTTACTGAGGAGGGCCACTAGGGGTGCATTGGAAGATGGCTGACAATAACATCTCTCCGACCCACACGAGGTAATTAAGAGGCTGTGATGGGAGTAAACAGCCTCCCGCCCCCCCCCCAGGTGGGTGGGTGGGACTGCCCTTGCCTGCTGTGCCCTATACCACCCCCGAATTTGAGGGCGTGGGGCACTAGGCAGAAAGCCCTTGTGTGGACTTCGGCGCTCCTGGATGCTGTCTCTGATCCGCGCCACTAGCTGCAGCAACTTCAAAAGAAACAATTAGGAGGAAGCTAATGCACAACGCGGGTGGCGCTGTGGGTAAAAGCCTCAGCGCCTAGGGCTTGCCGATCGAAAGATCGGTGGTTTGAATCCCCGTGGCGGGGTGCGCTCCCGTTGCTCGGTCCCAGCGCCTGCCAACCTAGCAGTTCGAAAGCACCCCTGGGTGCAAGTAGATAAATAGGGACCGCTTACTGGCGGGAAGGTAAACGGCGTTTCCGTGTGCTGCGCTGGCTCGCCAGATGCAGCTTTGTCACGCTGGCGGTCCGTATTTATCTACTTGCACCCGGGGGTACTTTCAAACTGCTAGGTTGGCAGGCGCTGGGACCGAGCAGCGGGAGCACACCCCACCGCGGGGATTCGAACTGCCGACCATGCGATCGGCAAGTCCTAGGCGCTGAGGTTTTACCCACAGCACCACCCACATCCCTTTACCGAATATAGAATATGTTTAAAGTACAGTTGCACATTGCTTTTCAAATGGAATCTGTTTGGGAAATCCATTCAACTTCTGAAAATGTTCAAAAACAAAGGTGCAGCTTCTGATTGGCTGCAGGAGCTTCCTGCACTCAAGCGGAAGCTGTGTTCGATGTTCGGGTTCCAAAGAACATTCACAAACTGGAACACTCACTTCCAGGTTTGTGGCGTTCGGGAGCCAAAACATTGAGTCGGAAGGCGTTCAACAATCAAGGTACAACTGTACTTTTTAAAAGAAGATCCATCCTCTTTCCAAATGCAGATAAAGAAAGGAATAAAAGGGAGGTTACCATAGAATGATATTTTATCTTTATCATTGTTATGTGTTTGCCATCTACAGCAGCTCTTCTAGTAAATCTCTCAGACTTTTAAAAATTGTTCTTGTATGCTGCCCTTCCAAGGAGCTCAAACGGCTTTTCATGGGAATCATTACATTGCATTCTGTAAGGTTACTTAGTCTGAAAGTGAATGAGTGACCCCAAAAGTGTGTGAATTTGATCCCAGCAGTAGCATCCACATCTGAAATTCTATCCACAGCACTGCACTGAGGCTGTGTTGGAGTTTTGATGTGATGGGTAGCTCTGGCATAATTCAAGGTCGGTTCTTCTCCAAAGCCAGCAAGTGACAGGTGGGAAGGGAGGGGGATGGGCCACCATGGTCCTTGACCACTGCTTCATAACCTATGATTTATTATCATGTCTCTTGTTACAGTCACTGCCTAATTATACCGTATTTTTCTCCCCATAGGACGCACTTTTCCCCCTCCAGGCTTTGCGCAGATCTCCGCAAGCCGTGGGAGCCCGCGCTGGGCTCCCGCGGCTTGCGGAGAGTTGCCTGTTCTGGGGGCTGGGGTCGGGATAACCCCCCCCCCAAAAAAAAACTAGGTGTGCCTTATGGGACGGTGCGTCCTATAGGGCGAAAAATACGGTACTTGCTCAAGTTCATTGATTTTGTTATGATCAATCGTCATTTTTTTTATTCCTAAGAAGCTTGAATTTTTCTGCTAACTTTTAATAATTCTGTTTTTACAGTTCATACTTCGGCCAGTACAGATTCTAGTACATTGAAAGTTGTAGGATCAACCAATTTACCAGGTATAAAGTAAATATTTTTAATTCATTCATGTTAATCTTTTGAAGTCTTTTGAACAATGAAAATGTTATGGCTGGATTTTAAAATACTGTTTTCTTTAAGGTCAGTTATACTATTTATATGATTATTCTGTGACACTAAGACTGCAATCCTAAACATCTAACTTGGGAGGAAGCCCATTGAACTCAGTGGGACTCATGTCTGAGTAGACATGCATAAGATTGCCATGTTAGAGTGGTATTGACTATTGCAGAATAATATACTTGCCAAAAATAATTCTAAATTTTTAAAAATAGCATTTAACTACATTAAAACTTAGAATGAGGGAGCGTCAAAAACATATTCTTGAACAGTGCTGCTTTCATTTGATAGGTGGCCAAAGCAGTATGGAATGATATAAAAAGGTGTTTGAAGTTGTACACGTGACTTCGTATTTTGACAGAACAATTACCAGATTTTCCCTGTTTCCCCTTTAACGTGTACACATTTTTTTCCTGCTACTTGTGTCTAGTATGGTTTAGAAAGTCTTGGTTTTATCTTTGTTGAGGGTATGTAGGCCTGGATCCAGTTGGCTTTTTAGCATGTGCCATTAAGCATGTTCAAACAGTTCTTTTTTTATATATATATATATATATATATATATATATTATTAAGGATTTTCTTGTTTTACAGAAGTGTAGTGCCTCGTATTTTTTTTCTTCTTCCATGTAACATTTTTACAAATCAGTTTCATTTGTTGAGGCATTAGGGGGAGAAGAAAAAAGAAAGAAAAAAGAAAGGGGGGGTGGAGAGAGGGAAGATGGGTGGGGGTGGGGACGGGTGGCGGTGTTTCTATTATGCTTAATGTATGTAGAGTTTGGTGTCAGCGTTGCTTGTGTTGTTCACTTGTGTTCCTTTGGTGGTGAGAGAGGTTGGGGTTGGCCTAGGGTGTGATTGTTTGCTTGTGATTGGCTGTGGTGATCTTTGTTTTCGTGTGTGAGTGAGGTGGGTGGGTGTTTTGGATCAGGTTAGCCATATTGATTTGTATGCTGTTGGTGGATTATTGTCATTGTCCTGTTGGGCTGTGTATGTGATAAAGGGGAGCCATACCGGGGTGAAGGTGTCTTCTTCTGTTTGTCCCCGTGTCAGTTTCAGTTTATTAGTTAATTTTTCTAGTAGGGCTGTTTCCCATACTATTTGGTACCATTGGTCCATGCTTACTCCTGACAGGTCTCTCCAGTGTCTGGTTATGGTGTTTCTGGCTGCTGAGAGCAGGTGGGTTATGAGTTCTTTGTGGTGTAAATGGGCATTGTTGTCTTGGAAGATGTTTAGTAGGGCCAATTCTGGGGTGATGTCTATTACTTGCTTAGTTATTTTACATATTTCTTGTATGGCTGTTGTCCAGAATAGTTGAATTTTGGGACACTCCCACCACATGTGGAGGTATGTGCCTGTGGAGGTGCACCTCTCCAGCATTTTGGTGAGGTTCCTGGGTGTATTAGCGCTAGTTTCCTTGGTGTTAGGTACCACCTGTAGGTGAGTTTCAGTGTAAGTTCTTTTCTTTTCGTTGATATGGATTTAAAGGGGGGTTTAGACCACATTCTGGTCCATTGAGTGGGGTTAATCTCATAGCCTATGTCATTCTCCCATTGTTTTTTGATTGCGTCTAGGGGATTTGCGGGATTTTGGAGTAGTATTTTGTATATTTCGGGTACCGTCCGAGCTGCCTATGTGTTTGTATCTTAAGTGCCAGGAGGATACATGAGCCATGAGTGGAAGGGAACAGATGCTAGAAGAGGGGAAAGGACAAGACCAGGAAGGTAGAAATAAAATAGACAAGCTGCAATTAGAACCAGAAAGGAAAGAGACTGATTCTGGGAGTAAGGGAATATTGCAGAATAGCATGGGCTGGTGAATGGAACTACTATGCTATGGACATTTAGATGTGGGTGCAGGGAGAAAAGCCATACACCTAGGAAATAAAAACAAAAAAGGGTTCTTGTGAGAAAAAGTCATCTCCTAGCCCTTGGAGTAAGGGTTTCACCAGGCAGTCTCTGAGGTCAAAAAAAGACTATTTGAGGTTCTAGGGATCCTGGGGACCTGGCAAAAAAAAAAAAAAAAAAAAGGACACCAGGGTTGGCACCTTCTAAATATGGAGCAGAATGCACAAGAAAAGGTGAAGATGCAACGTATGGCTTGAGAATTAATCTTGCAATCAAAATACTTTTCTGTTTAAAGCATAGCCTTGTTTTTATTAGTAGAATTCCATTGAACTTTTGATGTACTTTGCTTTGCCTTCAATTGATGATTAAATTATACTGTATTTTCAGTCAAAGTATACGTCAGGTTGAATCATAACAGTCCACGTATTCTATGTGTAACAAAGCGTCTGAGAAATTCAGAATTGATCGATCCAATATTTCAGTGGCATGGACCTGGAGGTGACCTGGTTACAGGTAAGGTTACTTACCCTTTTAAGTCCAGCTGGCTGCATTTGGATGTTGTACTAAACTGTTTAGTGAGATGTGACTGAGCTACTCTGTATCCAAACCTCTCTAATTGCTTAGAATTGAGGTAAAATGACACCACACCCACCCACACCCACCCTGCCCCCGCTTGGAAAAAGAACTCAGTGTTTCAGTAATCCCCCCCCCCGAAAAGAGATAAATTCTGGTTAAAATGTTTTTTTACATATATGAGCCAGTTTTGCCCTGCCCTTAAAGACTTTGTTGGTAAATCCATGGCATAGCTTTTGTCTGGGGTCTAACGGTGAATTTTAGGGGTAGATTCCAAACTTGAGGTGGTTCTGTCAATTTTGTTGTTTTTGCTTGAAAGGTTTGCTGCTCCCAAGCGCACACCTTTAGCTGCTTCTTCTAGGCAAGGCTTGGCATCTGGCTAGCAGCTTCTACATAATTGATGGGGGTGCTAGTTGGGTTTTTTTTTTCATCTTGTGTACATTCTTACCAATGAAAAGTGAATTATTCTTTGCATTTTTCCATTGTATGAAATCAAATACAATGTTTTGGAATTTGAAGGTCTGCAGACTATTAATAAACTTAAACTGACCTACTTCAGAGGGAAGACTGAATTGGATTCTTCTGCCCTTAGCAATGGAGTTGCATAAGTGAATTGTATTGGCTGAGCTGGATTGGCAAGGCAGCTATAGCAGTGGTTCGCTTCTCCGAAAGGGTATGGGAAAATGTGATGCTAATGTTCAATACTAAGATGAAGGTCTACCAGGCTTTATCAAGGTGTTGAGCCCATTGCTTTATGGAAGTGAGTTGTGGACAACTTAAAACTTTCGGGAGTGATGCCTCAATGCCTTCCACATGCGCTGCGTCAGGAGGATTTTGGGTGTCACAAGGCAGGACAGAATTCCAAACAAAGATGTGCTTTCCCAAACCCAAATTCTGAGCATGTTTACACTCCTGTCTCAGTGACATCTACGCTGGCTTGGTCATGTCCACAGGATGGAAGATGGCAGGATCCCCCAAGGACATGCTTTTGGTGAGCTGGCCCCAGGCCCATTGGCAAACCAACTCTGAGTTACAGGGATGTCTGCAAACTTGGCATGAAGGCTGGCAACATCAATCCTGCCATGTGGAAATCCCTTGCAGAGGACCGCAGTACCCGTAGACGGTCAAGTTGTTATCCATAGCAGTGACCAGAGGAGAAATGAGCATTGGTGGAGCATAGAGAGAAGAAATGCCATGGTGCATCTGCAGCAGCACAACTGGATGCCTTCCTCTACCCCAGCTGCAGCAAAACATGTCTTTCCTGCATCAGTCTCTACAGCCACAGCAGGTGCTGCAATCTCCCAACAGCTTGACCTCACCTGCAAAGGTGCACTCCTCCCCAGACAGATGGATACCAACAACATGACAGTTTCATTTGCTTGAGATTTATTTGAAAATAAAAAAACCCAGTAGCCAATAATGGCAGTGAATTGGTGTACAAAAAGTTTTATTTAGTAATTTGGACTCTCAAAAGCCTTTCTTGTACAGAATATGTGCAATCCTAATGGTGGAATTGCAAAAGCAATTTTTAAATATGCTTTAGTTGCATCTGGAATTTCAAGGTGGAGGCTTTGCTTATTCTTGGATTTTCCTTCTCCCAAGAGACTAAGAGGCCTAAGGCAACCTTAATGTGTCTGAGATCATGACTGTATTCACATGGATTAAAAAAATAATTATTGTACAATAGTTTTGACTGATCTTTCTTTAAGCTTGTCCTTGAACTTATTTTCTGCTCTCCCTTTAGGCCAAACAGAACCTTCTTGATATTCCAATAATTACTACTAAAAGTTTTGCAACTAAAATAGCTTGTTTGTTTGTTTGTTTGTTTGTTGTCCTTTGTCCCATACTTCCTCCTGAAAGACCTGTGCTCAAATGTTCATTGCAATCTGCAGCTGCATAGTACTGACTTAGATTCCTCATAGGAATTAAATGGTCATGTCAGAATGTCTTGATTTCCATGCTAAGTTGTGCCCACCCCAGTCCCATATAATGGGATTAAAGTGGCTGTGACTCTTGTTGGATCAACATCTCTGCTTGCTTAGCCATGGGGTGTATGTGCTGGACCTTCAAATTCTACTTTGCCTATGTATTGTACCAATTTGAATATTGAAGGTTTTAGTAGAAATTGTAATCTGAGTTTGAGTTCTTTCAGTTCTTCATCCAGTGGGATACAGGACAGTTTGAACCTACACTTCCTTGAGAGGGGTTATCAATGTTCTAATAATATAGGATTGTCCAATAAATCGGAACAATGATACTTTCTGGGCAGAAATCTCAGCTCAGTATTCTTGGAGAGGCATCCTGGGAGAATGTCATGAGTGAAAGGATGCCTATTAGCTCTATTGTGTTTATTTGAACATGATAACTTACTGTCTACCTATTGTGTCCCCAGCAATTCATTTTTTTATCTTTATTTTTTATTTAACATTTTATTAAGATAATTTCAATTATAAAAAGATAGAGTGAGAAAAAAGAAAGAAAAAAGTGAGAATGGAAAAAAAGAAATAATACTCTTACATTAGTAAAAGGTAAAGGTACCCCTGCCCGTACGGGCCAGTCTTGACAGACTCTGGGGTTGTGCGGCCATCTCACTCAAGAGGCCGGGGGCCAGCGTTGTCCGCAGACACTTCCAGGTCACGTGGCCAGCGTGACAAGCTGCATCTGGCGAGCCAGCGCAGCACACGGAAACGCCGTTTACCTTCCCGCTAGTAAGCGGTCCCTATTTATCCACTTGCACCCGGGGATGCTTTCGAACTGCTAGGTTGGCAGGCGCTGGGACCGAGCGACAGGAGCGCACCCCGCCACGGGGATTCGAACTGCCGACCTTTCGATCGGCAAGTCCTAGGCGCTGAGGCTTTAACCCACAGCGCCACCCGCGTCCCCTACTCTTACATTACCATACATTAATATTCAGATGTGTATATTCTTATTATCCTAATGTACATAGAATTGTCAGTAACCTAATATATTCTGTGTAAACTCATTCCAGATATCATTGTATTTATCCAAAGAAAGTCTCTGTCTATAAGCTGCCTGTTCATATGTTGCCAATGTTGTCATGTTGTCAAGTCATTGATTAAGGGGAATCATATTCTTTCATTTCATCAGTACCAGTCTCTTGGCCACCATTAGGGTGCGTAGGATCGATTTTTGCTGTTCTGATGTCAATTTCAATACAATGGGTATATAAGAGCACCTCTGAAAATCTTACATTTTCCCATAGTGTCTTGTTTATATAGTCCAGCACTTTCTCCCAAAACTTAGTAAGTGTGGGACATAGTAAAAGCATATGTTTCAAAGAAACATTTGATAGGCCTTTCTTATACAAGTGTCAGGGTGTTCAGTAGATTCTATGTAGTAGTTTATGTTGTGTAAATCTTAATTTAAGACCCACTGATACCAAAGCCAAGTCATTTTCCCATTGTCTAGGTAATAGTGAACATTCCAATTCTTAATTTCAATCATTTCTTAAGCTCTGCGTATGAAACATATTTGTTGATAATTAATATCTCTAAAAAGTAATCACTGACTTTTTAGTTTCAAATGAATTATCCATTTGCACCAAAAATTCAGGTGTCTCAGATGCTGTGAAGGCTGCTGGACCAAACAAAGTTACTAAAAGATGTTGTAGCTGCAAGTATTGCCATTGGGCCACCTCTGGCTGATGGTGTTTTTCTCTCAGAGCATTGTACGTACAAAATTCGTCTTCCTCATCTATCAGTTGGTCCAGGGTCAATACACCTGCTATCATCCAGTTTTTCCACATTACCATCTTTCTTCCAATTATTAAAATAGGATTTTCTCACAGAGTAGGTTTAGCATGTGCAAATGAATCAAATTTATTTTTATTAGCGAATATATTCCATATCTTTCCAACTGGCTTAATTGTTTCAAGATTTGTTGGAACTTTCAAATATTTTGATTGTAATATTGTCCACCCAACTAAAGGTGTTATATATTTATACTCCAACCTTGCCCAATTTAGGAGATTACAACCGTCAGCAGGTCTCCAGTGTTTGATACTTGTCAATAAATAAGCATGATGGTATAATTCCAAATTTGGAATTCCAAATCCACCTTCCTTAATTTGTAATTGCATTTTCTTCAACAATATTCTCGGTGTGTTTTCTGGGTATCCCTAGAAAAATGGTGTATGTGTGTTAAGCTGTTGTGGAAATACCTTTTTGGGTGGGTATGAGGTATAGCCTCACTGAGTTAGGAATGTGTGTGGCCAGTTTAATCTTTATTCTTGAAAACTAATGAGTCCCATAGAAAAAGCAATATTCACAGAAATCTATACATATTTGTGAGATATTGGGACCTTAAAGTGTAATCACTTGTTCATGCATAATTTTACTATCCATGAGGTACTGAGATGTAGTTAGCCTTGGAATAAATATGGAAAGGTTGCAGTATGAAGCAACAGTTGGGTGATGGCAATTTCTTTTTTAGTAAAACTAAATTTGTTACATTTTTTGAAATAGAAAATCAGACTGTGAAAATAACACCAACAGGAACTTTGCTATTCCGACACTTCAAAAATGAGTTCAGTGGAGTCTACACATGTTCTCTTGTTTTTAAGCCAACCATTGAACAAGATGAAAAAAGCTATTTAATCAAATATATCATTTATGGTAAGAAATTCACCTTCATTTCTGAACCATTTTTTCCTTTTAAAAATATTAGTGGATTTTTTGGAATTATGAGGGGAAATCAGTGCATAGTTAAAAATCCCAGTTGAGTTTGGTGATGGGCTTCATTGTCTTCTGCATTTCACCCTTAATGAGCAAAATCAAAACCATTTACATTTGATTCTCATTGATAAGACAACACGTGGTATATCCCAAACAGATTTTCTTTAGTCTTCTCAATCAGAAGTTCTAGACTGGGGGTTACCAACCTGGTGCCCATGGGCGTCATGGTGTCTGCAAAGGCCTTTGTTGGTGTCCCCAGGAAGCACTCTCTGACTTTTGAGTTGACAGGGAGCATATTCCAGATACCTGAATTCCTAGTTTTCCTAACTTTTAAGCAACTGAAATAAAGTTCATGTTTTATTGATTAGGAATGCACCGGGGGGTGAGGGGCTTTTTTCCTTTGCTGTGGACTCCCAGCTCCCATTTGCGCAAGCCAACTTAGCCATTGATCAGGGATGACGGGAGTTCTGTTGGGGTCCCCATCCCTGCTGTAGTCAGCACTTCCTAGAGAGCTGGTTATTTTCTTGAATTAAAGTTTTGCTGCTTCCTTCTAAACTTATTATTTCATACTTTTCTAGGAATTGGAGTGAAAGGAATTGAATTGGGCAGATCTTATATTATTGTGGCTCTCTATAGCAGCCGAGCAGCCCTGTGGTGCAATTGGCAACTGACCCAGAGCTTGCATAGGTGTAGATGCCACCCGTCAGCAGAAATCTGAGCACGGTGGAACATTTCTGATCTGCTGTGCTCATGAGAAACACAGCTTAGAACCAACCCCTGTAATCATGGGCATGCTGAGTCAGGCATTATATCCATTGCACTGTGTCTGTTGGACTGCTCAGTACAGAGGTATTTTCAAAAGGTTGTTGAAATTACAATTACAGTTCCAATAAAACATTCTAAACAGATGCATCTGACTGTTTCTGTTTCACTCTTTTTTGTTTTGTGAAACCAATCATTCTTTTGTATTCTCTTCGTTTTTAAAACAAGTTGTCTCTGAGATATTCTTATGTACCATTTCCCTACCATTATCATTACATTTAGATCCTCCCCTTCCACCAAGGGAATTGAAGTGACATACTTTCCTGGTCCTTCCCCCCAACAACCCTGTGAGGGAGATTAGGTTGACAGGTCATAACTGACTCTAGGTCATCCAGTGTACTTTGTAATTGAACAGGGATTTCGGCTTTCCACTTCTAGTCCCAAACTCTCTTGACTTATCAAAACAGATTGGGAGATTGAGTTGTAATGTAGGCCTGGATAGGAAGAACTGCATGAACCCTGGATGATGAAGAAATCTTTGGATTTGTGTTTCTTGAAGAGCGGCCTTTATGCTGCTGCTAAACTTCTTTTGAAACTAGGGGAAGTTTCAAAAGCAATTTGATGTAAGATATACTGTTCATAAGAAAAATAATAACCCACACGGCCTAACCTCTTGGTTCTGCCTGTTGTAGTTTGGATCTTTGGTGTAATCTTTTGCTTGGATGGCATTTTCCAAGCCTCCGTGAAAACCAAATGGTGTATAATAAAAGCATGTGTTCGTTAATCAACAGTTCAAAATGTAACTCAAATAATTTTATAATACCATCAATAGAAGGGGAAAGCTGAAATGTTAATCTTGTGTTTTTCTTCTGCAGCTTACTCTGACCCTAACTTTTACTATGAGTTTACAGCACGATATCATGCAGCTCCCTGCAACAGTATCTATAACACTTCATTTGAGAAGAAGTTGCTTCAGATACTGACCAAGCTTGTCGTTGAGCTATCCTGTGAGGTTGCATTACGCAAATCAGAATGCCATCATGTAAAAATGCAGAGAGCTGGAATGCAAAATGAAATCTTCTTCACTTTTACAGGTAAAATTTGTTGCCTTTTGAAGAATTGCTTGAATAAAAAATGTTGTGATACATGTATTAAAAAAGTTTTACTGCCATCAGCCAGATACAAGGAAAGGCACTATTTGTACAAATGCTGTCTGAAAAGTGTATATAATAAGTAACTTATTTGAATTCACAGTTGATACTGCATTTTTGGTAACTTTCCCATTTTGTTAATTGATTGGATTATTTTAAAATATTTTGTGAATCAGAACATTCTGTTTGAGATTTCAGTTGTTTCTTTGGAACAAATTTTTTAATCAGCTTTTAAAAAACCACTTTCTCATTTATTGACCCATAATGGCCTGCTTCTCAAGGCAAACTATTCCAAACAGTGGCTTAGTGTGTCCACACATACCCAGAAAGGAGCTTGCAGCCACATTGCTCCTCAGTCCTACTTGTTACACCACATGGAACTGTTTTCTGATTTGGGGCTCATGGGTAAGTTCTCTTCTCGCTAACCATGAGCTATAATCAAGGTTTGTTCCTGGTTACAGCTTGTGTTTAGCAAGGAAAGAGCGCAAGAAAAAGAACAGCTGCAAATTCCTCTCCAGGAGCCTACACACGTTTTGCTCAACCAGGGCTTAGCTAAGGTTGGTTAGGGTGAACCAAACTAAACCTTTGGCTACTAAAATAATAGTGATCTACTTGCCCTTCAAAATGTAGACTTTTTAGTAGCAGAATATTGCAGCTTGTGTCACAGACCATTTTGTTTAGTCGTTTAGTCGTGTCCGACTCTTCGTGACCCCATGGACCAGAGCACGCCAGGCACCTCTGTCCTCCACTACTTCCCGCAGTTTGGTCAGACTCATGCTGGTAACCTCGAAAACACTATCCAACCATCTCGTTCTCTGTCGCCCCCTTCTCCTTGTGCCCTCCATCTTTCCCAGCATCAGTGTCTTCTCCAGGGAGTCTTCTCTTCTCATGAGGTGGCCAAAGTACTGGAGCCTCAGCTTCACGATCTGTCCTTCCAGTGAGCACTCTGGGCTGATTTCCTTAAGAATGGATGCGTTTGATCTTCTTGCAGTCCATGGGACTCTCAAGAGTCTTCTCCAGCACCATAATTCAAAAGCATCAATTCTTCGGCGATCAGCCTTCTTGATGGTCCAGCTCTCACTTCCATACATCACTACTGGGAAAACCATGGCTTTAACTATACGGACCTTTGTTGGCAAGGTGACGTCTCTACTTCTCAAGATGCTGTCTAGGCCTGTCATTGCCCTTCTCCCAAGAAGAAGGCGTCTTTTAATTTCGTGGCTGCTGTCCCCATCTGCAGTGATCATGGAGCCCAAGAAAGTAAAATCTCTCACTGCCTCCATTTCTTCCCCTTCTATTTGCCAGGAGGTGATGGGACCAGTGGCCATGATCTTCGTTTTTTTGATGTTGAGCTTCAGACCATATTTTGCGCTCTCCTCTTTCACCCTCATTAAAAGGTTCTTTAATTCCTCCTCACTTTCTGCCATCAAGGTTGTGTCATCTGCATATCTGAGGTTGTTGATATTTCTTCCGGCAATCTTAATTCCAGCTTGGGATTCATCCAGCCCAGCCTTTCGCATGATGTATTCTGCATATAAATTAAATAAGCAGGGAGACAAAATACAGCCTTGTCGTACTCCTTTCCCAATTTTGAACCAATCAGTTGTTCCATATCCAGTTCTAACTGTAGCTTCTTGTCCCACATAGAGATTTCTCAGGAGACAGATGAGGTGATCAGGCACTCCCATTTCTTTAAGAACTTGCCATAGTTTGCTGTGGTCGACACAGTCAAAGGCTTTTGCATAGTCAATGAAGCAGAAGTAGATGTCTTTCTGGAACTCTCTAGCTTTCTCGATAATCCAGCGCATGTTTGCAATTTGGTCTCTGGTTCCTCTGCCTCTTCTAAATCCAGCTTGCACTTCTGGGAGTTCTCGATCCACATACTGCTTAAGCCTTCCTTGTAGAATTTTAAGCATAACCTTGCTAGCGTGTGAAATGAGCGTGCCCTTCGCCACGGCAAGGCAGTGATCCATGAAGGGGGGTCACAGACCATAATGGATGCCAATCTTGAAACTATTCCAAGACTCAAACGTTAAAAATATGTGTCTGTGTTGTCACTGAAAATAGTTGGGTGCTCTTTCAATTTTCTGAATATACCGGAAATCTTTCACTCAAATAAGGTACAAATAGAGTTGCAAATTGAGTTGTTGCTGAAGGTCAGAGAAACAGAGAATGATGTTACTGACATGATACTGAAGAGTAATGTTAAGGTGTCGTTTTTATTGTATGGCATCATTTTAGTTCTTAGTAGCAATAACACAGGGTGGTGGTATCAATGCACTAAATGCATTGATTTCAGTGGGTCTATTCTGAGTATGACTGTTGGATATCACCCACAGTTTTTCCACATTTTTAAGCCATTGCAGGATTCGTGTATGGCTTTCAATTGATTTATTTTTTACGATAGCACTATCTTGATTTCGTAGCAAGATCCATCTCCACAGTTTTGCATTATCGCTGCTTTTAACATTCTAAGCTCTATGTCTGGGCTAGAGCAGAGTTAACCTATTTAACATCAGAATGGGCTTAGTCCTAATCAAAAGTATGTGGAAGGAAATGTATGACTATGTATATGTATTTCTTAAAAACAATGAAGATGAGAGTTAAGGGACTTAGAAATGTGCAAAAACACATTGAAGTTGTAAGTTAAGGTGTTAACTTTTGTGCAAAATGTTTTCCAGCAGGCATGGGAAACTACCCTGTGGGTCATACATGGCCCTCCAGGCTGCTTTCTCACAACCATGCTCACCTGCCCCATACCTGGTGGCTGCAGAAAATAGGCTTGTACATCAGTCCAGTATCCTCCCCCACCTCCAACTTTGATAGGTGGGCAAGAATACCCACCTCTCAATTACCTGGTGGCGATATGATGCCAGATGATTGACAGGTGGGTGGTCTCACTCACCTATCATAGTTTCCCACTAGGGGAACTAGTGTCTCCCACTAGGGTGGGAGAGAGAAAGAACTTGCCTGTCGGGCCCAAACATTTCTCCACTCTTGAAAAAGCAACATCCTTTGTCAGTTGTATGGGTATAAGAATATAATTGTAAAATTCCTAACAGTTGGTGACCCTTGAATAAGAAATAGGGCTGGTTTTTTAAAACAATCAAGTGGTATATAAATAAATAAACAACAAAGATTTTTTAACTTCATAAAATTCCTGAGATTTATTAAGAAATGTGGCTTAAAGGTTTGCATTTAAATGGATGCACTTAATGCCCTTGGAAAACATGAATGCTTTATGTTGTGCAATGTGTGTTGCTTCCCTTGTAAAGCAGAACATTATTTTACAGTTGCTTCTTTAGATACAGAGAAAGGCAAAAGTGTGTGTCAGAAAAGTGCATGCGACGTCACAAGAAGATTACGAAAGGTAGTGTAGATCCACCTTAAAGGAAATAAAAGTCAGCAGAAGTTTACCATTGTTTCTAACTCTTCATCATTTAAAAAGGGATTGGAATGTTTAAAAAATTTTCCCACCATAAGTAATGATTAGGTAAGTAGATAGGCGATTAGATAAGGGAATAGGTGAGTAGGGGATTTCCATGGTTGAAATGGTGAGGTAAGGGGCAGCTGCAGAAAAAAAGGGACAGGTCATATAATGGATCAGTGTTAAAGAACAGGAAACATAAGTGATCTGTATTATATTTTGTTCATAAATGACCTGGCATCAGAGTAAGGTAGCCAAATTTGCAGATAACCTGTTTGTTTAGGGTGGTAAAAACACAAATTGACTGAATTGCTTCAAAAAGATCTATTCAAACTGGTTGAATGGGCAACAGAATGGCAAACAAGGTTTGTAATTAACTGCAAAGTAATAAATAATGGGATACAAAACAGCATTTATCACATTTACATTGATATTTCCTGAACTGGTGGTTACTAGCCAGGAAAGAGAGCTTAGGGTTGTGGGGGATACCTTAGTGAAAACATGAACGCAGTCTGAGGTAGCATTGTAAAAGGCAGATTCCATGGTATAAATTATTAGGAAAGAGACTGAAAATAAGGCAGCCACTATTGTAATGTATTTATATACATCTGTGGTCAGTGTTTGAAATTCCCTGTATTTTGCTATTGTCATGGGTCCAACTGCAACTATGGAGATTTCTGACCGCCAAGTTGGCAACTGACATCTCCATCAAGCCAGCTGACTTGTGCGCTGCAAAAGACTAACGTCTTGGGCTTTCTGGGCATCTTAGTTCTCCATCATCACATCAAAGATAGTGCAGGGCTGAGTACAAATAGATTTGACTGTACTTCACCCTTTCCACTGGCCACCCTTAGTCCATGGTTAATACCATTTCCATGTCTTTCTTGCATACTGGGACACGCGAATTGTAAGAGCACACTACAGTCAGGCAATGTAGTTGAGGTAATAGAATCGTAGAATTGTTTTGGAAGGAACCCCAAAGGTTTGCTAAGCCCAACTCCCTGGTGAATAGATATTCCGTTGTGACCGCAACCTAGTTTCCAAGGTGCCATTTGGTGCCTAGCTTATATATCTGAACTTCTGACACTGCCTGTGGTTTATCTGCAATTGCAATGTTGTGTACAGTTCTGGTTGTCCCATCTCAGAAAGGATATTGTAAAGTTAGAAAATATGTACAGAGAGGCAACTGAAATTATTAAAAGGAGCAAAGCATCTTCCATTTGAATAAACATAGCATTTGGGATATTTTTATTTAGAAGAGACACAACTAATGGAGATCATGATAATGAAGATTCATACAGTTGTGCATTGTGTGGAGGAGAAAGTGGAGAGAAACTTGTTTTCTCCCTGTTCCACAATACTAGAACATATAGTCACCCAATGAAATTTTAGAGCAGTGGATTCAGGATGGTTAAAAGAAATTACTACTTTATGCAACTCATTGCTACAAGGTAATAATGATGACCGCTGGCTTTGATGACTTTAAAGGGGGATGGGATGCATTCATGGAGGATAGCTTTGTCAACAACTGTTAGCTATGTGGAGCCTCTGGGTTAAAAGGCAGTAGACCTCTGAATACAAGTTTCTGGGAACTGTGGTGTTTAGTCTTTGTATTCTGTTTATAAGATTTCCCAAGGTACCTAGTCAGGCACTGTAAAAAAACAGGGTGCTGGACTAGATAGATGTTGGCTGCGCTGTTGCATTGTAAGGTTATGAGAAGATGGTTCAAAATTTCCTAATAAGTCCTTGCACCCCCCCAAAAATAGTTTTAGAAGCCAGTTGTTGACACACATTATACGGTAGCATCACACAATGGATTTGAATGCATAATGGAAGCATGTTCGTGGAAGGAGGAAGAAATTGCTTGCAGCATGTTGAGTTCCCCGTGGCTTTTATTGTGCAATAGTGGGTAAACTGAATGAGCTACAAAGCTGAGAGAGGGCAGAATTTGCTTCAAGCTGAAAAGACTACAGGATGTCAGATTTTGCTCCAATGAAATGGTGGTTCTGACTGAAATCCTTTGCTTTTTCCCATAAAGGTGAATGACCACCATTCATCCATATGGAGAAATACAAAGCACTGAATAAGAAACAGCATAGCAAAAGCTATCCATCACTACAATTTTATCTGGCAGAGGTTCCCCAGCATACAGTCTTTCCACAAATATCCTGCCGGTCATAATGATGGACTTCTCACTATTTAGAATTTGTAGTAATATTACTGGCTATTGCTACTAATGAGGTATTTTTTCATGATATTTTCTAATATTAACTTGAGAGTATTAGAAAAACATTGGGAACCCAGAAGCTGTATCCACATACACAGATTAATTAAACAAAGAATAAGATAAATAACTTATTCTGTCACACACAATGGCTATGATCAAGAAGACTCTGACCAGTGGTTTTCCATCTTACTTAGGGAAAGGCAAAAGTCATCTCTCACATAGTACTTTGCATTTCAAAAAGAGAAATTTGTGAACTTGCAGGTTTTCTGTACTCCAAACAGCAATCCTTGTCTTGAAAAGGGCTTCCATCTGCAGATCAGTCTTCCCAATGTGAGCCTACCCATAAGGAACTCTGTATTGAGCACTAGTGGGTGGAAACATATCACTCCTACAGTTATAGCTACATTTTCACACAGGTGATTAGCGCTGTCTCCCACTGCTGGTTGCCTGTTGTGGGGCTGTGGGTGGAGGGAAGAGAAGAGTTGCAGGCGTTGCAAATGGCACCCAGCCACCACCCTTCATGCGGAATGCAAGATTGGCACCTACAGCTGTGCATTAGGATCGCTAAACAGGGCCCATGTATAAATAAGCTTCAGTTAGGTGCTGGGCTATGAACTAAACTCTTCCTGTAAGCTATGGTTATCTCAAAAGGTTGCTCTGTGTGTGATCGCACAGAAACATAGACAAGAATTGTTCAATCCCAGCTATTCAAGACCATCCCCACTTCCTTTGTGTGGAGAAGGTAAATTTGCTGGACTGAGTCCAACTTTACATGATTAACCAAACTGAACACCAGTGCTACATTTTGTTGCCTTGAGTTTTACACGTGTGTGTACGCACGCTACTCATTATCCATGTCAGTCATGGCTAATAATTTTACTAAGGTTATAGGCTATTTAAGAAATAAAGTACTTTGTTTAAATACCCAATTTAAATAACCATATTTAGATATAGATAGTTTTGGTGTAATATATGCAGAGGACAGACTAAAGCTGTGCCTCCATGACCATTTTTATGCTCAAGTTAAATGCAAAAAAGATTCCCCCCCCCCCCCAAATCACTTACTATCTTCAAAATATCAGTGATACCTCTCAAATGATATCAATATATTCTGGATCTCTTCTGATCAATTGGCGCACTTGGAATCTTTATGGACAAAATGTGTGAAATGTATATTATGTATTTTAGGCTATTTTTTATGCAAGTAAGATGTTTGGTATTTTTCAGTGGAAACTCAATAAAAATGGCTAAACATTTTGTCAGTATACTTGTAGGCTATTGAGCAAACTGTCTCATTTAGCATTCAGAATGGTACCAACAACCTCTTGTGGCCTATAGTTCTAATAACGCCTGAATGGGACTTATGGTTTACCATAGAAGAGGGAACGAAAGGAAATTCTTACCATGAATTTCTATTCCCAGAGACTCCTGGAGGACAGCCTTTATGCTGGGATGGCTCCTCTCCTCTGACTGGACAGGCAGGGTCACATAAAGATCCTTGCTGGGGGAGGAGTCATTCCATGGTCCCCAGACCAGCTGATCAAACAGGAAAGAACCCCCCCCCCCATACATTGCCACATTGCAGGTACTTTATTTGCTGTCCCCCACTTTGGTTGGCATCTTTCGTGACGTTCATGTCCACCTCAAGTTCAAGAGTTTGGTTTTATCCCCAGCCATGTGTGACACTCCCAGAGTGGTGGGTGCTGTCCTC
The DNA here is from genome assembly GCF_964188315.1 of Podarcis muralis. Classification (NCBI taxonomy): domain Eukaryota; kingdom Metazoa; phylum Chordata; class Lepidosauria; order Squamata; family Lacertidae; genus Podarcis; species Podarcis muralis. The sequence goes on from NC_135667.1 coordinate 56,850,029, forward strand.
CAGGAGTCTCTGGGAATAGAAATTAATGGTAAGAATTTCCTTTCATTCCCCAGAGGCTCCTGGAGGACAGCCTTTATGCTGGGACTACCTGAGCTTCGCTAACTAGAGGCATTATGGCTGTACCACCTTTTGCAGCACCTTCCTACTGAAGGCTGCGTCAGTGGATGCTCATTTGTCCAGTTTGTAGTGTCTTGTGCTCTGCATATGTCCAAGGCCTATATACCATATTTTTCCGTGTATAAGACAATACTTCTTGCTAATGAATGAATGAATGAATGGATGAATAAATAAATGTGTCTTCTTAAACACATATGGTGAATGCAGGGGGAGGACATGTGACTAATGGCAGTGGCAAGCAGGAGATTGGCAGCGGCAATTGGGCAGGTAATTGGTGGCTGCAGCAAGGCCTGCTGGCGAGTGGCTGTGGCAAAGCGGGCAGGCGTTGATGGCTGCGGCAAGTGGGCAGGTGGGCTGTTTGGCAGCAAGTGGGCAGACAATTGGTGGCTGCGGCGAGGTGTGCAATCAGCAGTGGCGGACAGGTGGGTGAGCGATTGGTGGAAATGACCTCCCTGACCCCAAAAAGCTAAACAGCTTAATTTCTTAATTTTGGGTTAAAAATAATAGGGGTCGTCTTATACATAGAGGGTCTTATACATGGGAAAATACTGTGTGTGTGTGTGTGTGTGTGTGTGTGTGTGTGTGTGTGCGCGCGCGCGCGTGCGCGCAGCAGCTGATTTATTGCAGCCCATTATTATATGCCGTTTCAGGAGCGCCTCATAATTAACACCAATATTCCGAATTAGAGAGGAACTGATCACAGAACATTCCGGAGACAGAGGTTTGTCCATGGCAGGGACACACTTCCCAGGTCGCACTCATTCTGCCTTTCAAGTTGGCAGATATGGGCTTAAGTGACACTGCAGGATGCAGTAAACTCCCCAGAACCTCCTGAGGAGCCTTGCCAGGAATTTACCTCATAAATCCTGTCTTTCCCCTGCCCAAACAGCTCCACCGCCACGGAGGGCAGCAGAGCACGATCATCATAAATTGTGATGTCAGCTGGAAACATCCATAGCCCCATTGAATGCTGTTGGTGCCCCCCCCCCCCGCCTTGGAATGTGCTGTCTGCCCTCCCAGGGGTGTTTTTTCCCACTGTCTGGTACAACACTGAGATGGCTTCCTGGAGCTATCTGGAGATTGAGGAGGTGAAAACTTTACGCCCCTGATTATCTCCACACTTGAATGAGACCAATAGGGCTTCAGATTTCTAAAGACTGCCTCTTGTGGTACTTGTTGTGATACTGCCAGGGAGACGGAGGCATCAGGCAGGCCCCCAGTTGTCTCCGGACGATCACTGGTCTCCCGTGGAACAGCATCAGTCAGTTAGCGACACGAGCCTCAGAGACATTCCAAGATCTATGCACACCCTTTCAGCAGAGTCTCCACAACAAAAGATTCAGACAGGAGAGCATATTTACAGCTTTATTTAACGTAGTTCAGAACCAAGGAAAAACATGACTGCTTGCCTCCGTGTCCAGGAAAACAGCCAGAGCAAAAGCAAAAGTTCCCAGCAGACAGTGCTGGACGTAAAAAGGCATGAGATACACAACAATCATGCCTGAGTCTTTTAAGGTGGAACAGAACTATCCTAACAGTACTACCTCTTGTGCCCTGTGGAATAGGGAATTAACCTTAGGAATGAAGGGTCTAGCTGTAAGACCACCTTGTCCTGGTGGAAGATGCATAGCTGGGTGTCCGAGGATTGGGCTCCTATCTGAAACTCCTCACTGATGTGATCACAACCAGAAACACCGTCTTTAGGGTTAGTAGACAGGTATCTGTTGTTGCCAGGGGCTCAAAGGGTGAGCCTGTTAAGGCTGTTAGCAGCAAGTTCAAATTCTAATAGGGGAGTCTATGCACTACTGGTGGGTTTTTCTGGTTCACCCCCTTTAGAAACCTACGGAGCAGAGGGTGGGTGTGAAGACAGAAAACTCCCTTTTGCATCGCAGGATGCTGCTCAGGGCCGCTGCTTGCCTCTTCACAGTATTGGTGCTGAACCCTTTATCCAGTCTCACCTGGAGTAATTCTAGGATGTCAAAGACATCCTTAGCTGTAGGGTCCTTTTTACTCTGACCATGCTACTCTAGGCAGACCTTCCACATAGAGCTATATGTTCTATAAGTTGAGGCCTTGTGTGAAGCCAGACTCTTAGTCTTCAAGCAGTTAGGTGGAAAGGCTCTGGGTCGGAATGGAGTGGTCCTTGCCTGAGTAGATGTCTCCTGTTTGGTAGTTACCACAGAGCTGGTCTGGAAAGATGCAAGAGTTCTGGGAACCATGGCCTCCTCGACCAGTGTTGGGTGATGAGGATCATCTCTGTTGCTTGATCTTCTGGATCATTCTTGGCAGGAGACTGAATGGTGGGAATGCATATAGGAGACCCATTGGCTGCTCTGTCACTAGTGTCCATGCCCTGTGTTCCCTGAACATTGTAATGTGACATAAACATTGCTGTCTGGGCGTTTTGTCCATGGCTGGTTATCCAAAGAGCTGTGCTAGCTGCTGGAATACCTGAGGGTGTGTCAGTCTGTTTCTGATGGTTTGATGGTTGAGCTAGCCTGCCTTTGTTTTCCACCCCAGTGACATGTTTCGCCTTCAGAGACAGGATGTTCCCTTCTGCCTATTTGACCAGTCTTTTGGCCTCTTCCATCAGATCCCCCCAATAGTTCAAATATGCCTTGGCGGAAATATTGTCTGAATGTATCAGCAAGTGTATCAGCATCCCCTGATCATAGTTCTGAACTGCAGTATTGCCAAGTGTACTTCTCTCAGGGCCAGCCAATTTACGCTCATGTTCACTTCTGCTGTGGATCAAGTTCCCTGAGCTGTGTGGCATTGCATGTGAGCTCCCCAGCCTGATATGCTGGCGTTGGTGGTTGTGACTTTCCATTGAGCATTCTGTAGGCTGACTCCCTTCATTAGTTTGGGACCAGCTACCATTTCAGTTCTTCACACATAGACTTTGGAATTGCTATCTGCAAATGGTGTGCTGATGTGATGTGGTCCTGAAATGGTAGAAGGATCTGAAGAATCCACCAATCCTTTGCATGAGACCATCATGCCTTGAAGTTGGGCCAGGTGCATGATGTCTGCCTCTTCTGCCTCACGTCTCTGTTGACTTAAAGATCTGAGCTTCTAGATTTGTTCCTCTGTGAGGTGAAGACGGTATTTTTTTTGGAGGCTATCTGCACTCCCAGGTGAATTATGTTTTGTGTGGGATTCAACGAGCTCTTCTCCATGTTTAGCATGAAGCTGTGTCTTCCAAGTGTGTCCAGCATACTCTCAATATCCCTCTGACATCTGTCTCTTGTCAGGGCCCAGATCAGAATGTTGTATAGGTATGGAGGTAAGCCCCTAATGCCGCCAAGACCTTGCTGAATACTCTTGGCATGGGCATGAGGCCAAAAGATAATGCCCGGTATTGCAAAGGTAGATTTCTGTAGCAGAATCTGAGGTGTTTCCTTTAGCTCTTGTGTATGCGGTGTGTGGGTCTGTCTCTGATAGAGCTATGGAGGCTGTCCAGTCCTCCCACTCTATCGCCTCTGAAATGGAGTTCAGTGTCTCCATCTAGCCTAATGCATTAGCCATCCACCTGCTACTCAAGCTGCTTTTTACTATGGCTTTGTCACTGCATGACCTGCAGTTTATCTGCCTAGGCTGCTTGTTCCTGTGCGACCTTCTTCCAGTACTGGGACTGAGGATGAGAGGGACTCCCTTGATACTGAGCAGGTTGGTGATAGTAATGGTGAAAGAGATGAGTATGGGCTGAAAGGAGATGCCCTCTGTTGCCTCCTTCTTGAGCTATGGGTTTTCCTTGTGCCTTATTCCCCTTCCCCTTCTCTCCTGCTGGTTTGGGGTGGGAATTAGTTGGGGAGGGTGTGGTGAGTTTGGCTGTGCTGGAGTGGAGGTTTGGGTAGCTGATGCCAGTTGAGCCACTACTATCCCCTGAGCCCCCTGCGTCATCATTCCTCTTACCCAGGATATGAATCTAGGAAGCTTCTCCCCTGGCTATGTGGATGCTGCCCCATTGGGTCCTAGGGAACATTCCCCTTCTGATGGCTGCCTCAGTGGTGCCTGGTACTTGTTTGAGTGACCTTGGTAGCAGCTGGATCCTGTCTCCTCTCCACTGCTATATCCACCAGCCTCCTCTGAGAGGGCACCCTCTGATGGTGGAGATTGGGTGCTGGGCAACGCCTCTTACCCTGTTCTCTGGCCTATGGTGAGGAGGGAAGTGCATTGAGTTGGGTCCTTGTGGGCAAGGTAGGCCCAAGATGGTGCCTGCAGCTGTGTTGGCCAATAAGGTGATGGACATGGGCCACACTGCTCTCCTGCCCCTTGCTAGCCTCCAGATCTGCAGTTGGCTTGCAGGCGGAAGAAGACTCTCAGGTTAAAAAGCAGTCCTTTGGTTTTGTCAATGATAGAGACTACGGCGCAGGCTAAACATGCACACGGGAGCTCCCTGTGCTAAACAAAACAGCTGAGAGGTGGGAGACACATTTTCAGTGGAGCTGGTGTGCGTCTCTCCTGATCGCTCTGTCCTACTTTCCTCAGTCCCTCTTGACCCAGAACGCTTCTGCTACTCAGAGAGAGGTAGAGCTCTCCCTTGCTCTTGCAGGCAGTCTGAGGCATGGAAAAGGGGAACGTTCCAAAATTCCCCTGAGTCTGCTCTAGTGCCATCTCTGCGGCATTGAATTGAGGCAGTTGAAAAAGGGAAGCTAAAGGAACAAAGCCTTGGAGGAGCCAGGAGGACTGTAAAAGTAAATTAAATTCAGGTAGAATCCAAAGAAAACCCTCCAAAAGGAAAAATAACTCCATAGAAAGGCAAAATTAAATCCAAGCAAAGAAGAAAGGAAGTTTTTAGGGTCGCTGAATTGTTCAGCACTGGAGGAAAAAACCCCATCTGCCCATCTCGAAAGGCAGGGCCAGCCTGGGGACCGTGGGATGACTCCTCCCCCAGCAAGGATCTTCCTGAGACCCTGCCTGCCTGTCCAGACAGAGGAGAGGAGTCGTCCCAGCGTAAAGGCTGTCCTCCAGGAGCCTCTGGGAAATCATGAGTGCGCAAGGGTGGAAAGGAATGGATGAGCCTTGGACTTGTTTATGCAATGTCAAACGGTAGAGCTACCCATAACTAAAATCAGTATTGTTTCAGTTAGTCATATAACACATTTATTTTTCCATGTGTGAAATTAATACATAAAAACAGGAAGGATAAATTTCAGATAAAATTTAGTTACAGTTAGAAGGTTATTTATTGCTGCCCCTTATGCTTTTCAGAGTAAGACTGAAACCATTGTAACTTTACCTTTAACAAATTATGTGTTATCTCAGACTATAGGAACTCATTGCACTGAATATGATAACTTGCTAGAATATCCGTACAGTACAGAATATCAATGTATTCTGTATTCTTATCTAGTTAGATAAGAAAAGTATTGCTTTTTATTTTCTCCCTCCCCAAGAAAACCATTTCTGTTTACTTCAGGCAAAAGACCTAATAGAGAAATTTTTTAGCCAGCAAGTTGAAGTTCTTGGGAAACGGACAGCACCGCTGCCTGAGATCTACTATATTGAAGGCACTCTGCAAATGGTGTGGGTTAATCGTTGTACTCCAGGTTATGGAATAAATCCTCTACTACATCCAGATTGTCCTAACTGTTGTGGTAGGTAGAAAGTATAACAATCTCCCAGGTTATAAATCTTAATTTTTAAGAAATACTTTTTATTTCAATGGAATTAGCAGTTGTCCTTTCATCATTTCAGGTAATGTAGTTCATAGGCATATGCTGGAGGTATTGAAAAATACTAATTAATTGCAAATATATGTTAATTACTAATTGGTTAATATGGTGCATTAGAATGTTGATAGCCACTTAAGATGTGTCTGCAATTGCTGGCCTGTCTACAAAGTACATACAAATACATGGAATAACTATGCGAATGAGTGTGCAAACTTCAACCTCAAGTGAGATGTATAGATGTAGCCATTTAACTTGCTACATTCATACCCTTTTGAGTAGTGTTAGAATGATGCTTGATGCTGAAGAGATTGCCTGTCTCTGCCAAGGGATCTTGCATTATGCAAAATTCATTGTAACTGAATGCAAGTTTGGCTAGGAGATCTAAAATAAACCATTGTGCTGATAGATGGTATTTGAAGTGCAAATTTAAAAATACAGCAGTGGTTGTGTTGTGCTTATTTTATTGTATTTTATTTTAAAAGCCTTGATATAAGGCTATGAATTATGTCATCAGTATTGTGGTGAATTCCATCTGAATCTGCCCTTGAGTATCTCATGTTCTGTTGGAGGTCTGCAGTATGGGTACATTTCTGTCACATTTTAGCCAGTATAGACAGACTTTTAGGCTGAAGGTGCAGTCATCCAGATCTAAGTCTGTGGACTGAAGCATGATCTTTTATTATGAAAGAGCCTTTGAAATATGCTTCCAGAGTTGTATAATTTCACAGGGAAAAGGGGGATTATTTCAAAGGGGAACATATGTTTAACTACCAAGTTCAGCTCTTTGTCTATCTAGCTCAGTGTTGTTTGCACCCCAAGAGCTCTGCAGGGTTTCATGCAAGAGTCTTTTCTAGCCCTACCTGGATATACCAAGGATTGAATCTGGGACCTTTTGCATGCAAAGCATATGTCTTGCCACTGAGCTAGGACTCTGCATAATATAGTGTATAATGTAATCTGCATTGTATTTGCTATAAATCAAATAGAAAATGTCACTTAGAACAATTTAACATGTTCAGTGCACTAAAATATTTGCAAGGTGTGAAACGGCACAATAGGCCATAAAATAAATCAAGTAGAATATACTTGTCGGGTTGAAACAGCACCATGGAAGCTGATGTCCCCTAAAGACAACTTAGGTGTAGTTTATTTATTGTGTAGATAAATGCTATTTACTTTCTCAGCGGTGATCTAAATAAGTGCCAGATCACCCATTCAAGTTCCCCTTGCTTGCCTTCTAAGAGACAGAAATTATGCTGTGTTCAAAAATGCAAGTCTTTGCAGATCTAGATCTTTCTCCCATTGATTGTGCTTAAGAATCTTATGAAATCTTATGTGAACTCTTGGGGCCAGTTAGGAAATAACAATCTTGGCTTAATAAATGAAGTTCATGAAGCAGAGAGTGATCATTGTACCTTTGTGCTCCTCCTTGCATTGCAATTAAACCCCTTTCCTGTATTAATGTAAGTAGAAATTAACAAACCCTAGAAGTCTTCAATTCTAGCCTGTGAAGAAACCATAATACTAGTTCTTGGCTTTATTTAAGCTGAGTCTTATGTCTTGCTATTAAGCTGAAAAAGGAGTAGAGAGTAGAAGTTAATCTTACTGGTTGATGTAGAGCTAAGTTTGCTCTGACATATTAAAGGATTATTTCCTCCGTTAAAAAACAACTTGAAATTATCTAAGACTATGAGTTATGTCATCAGTATTGTATTACTGTACTGTATTACTTCCATTTGAATCTGTCCTTGAGTGTATTACAGTGGCACCTCTGTTTAAGAACAGTCCGGTTTAAGAACGATTTGGTTTACACTATTTCCGCAAAACCGGAAATAGTGTCTTGGTTTGAGAACTTTACCCCGGTCTAAGAACAGAATCTGAATGGTGGAAGGGCACCGGCGGCAGGAAGCCTCATCAGGGAAAGCACGCCTCGGTTTAAGAATGGTTTTGGTTTAAGACCAGACTTCCTGAATAGATTAAGTTCGTAAACCGAGGTACCACTGTACTAGATTCCTAGTGTATGCTTTGGTGTGTTATTCTAAAGTATTGCAACTTTAGTTGTACCAAAATAGCATTTATGGTTTGCTTTTGAGTTTTGTTGTTGCTGTTGAAAAGCACTTAAAGCATGTTGTTATATGTAAAAGGGACACTGTTGACGTTTTTGTTGAATTGATTGAGGAACTTTTTTGAGCTGTGCCCTGTGTGGTTGTACATGGACTGTACAACTGTACACTGAAGCCTTGAAGGAAATCATTTTAGGTCTTTTCACAGCTCTGGGCTGGGCTCCAAGATTCAGGGCTTAGCCACACTTGCCTTTGCCCTAGACTTTCTAGGCACCCATCTGTGCTTTAAAGCTCCCTGCCCAAGCTCTTCTTTTTTCCCTTTTTCTTTGTCCCACCATTCCCCCCAGGAATCGGAACCTGCTTCTTTACCGCTGAATTGGAACAAACAGCAATTCAGGGTTTCCACGGGGAACATGGAGCTTTAAAGCGTAGGCCTGTGCCTAGAAACGCAGCACGGAAGGAAGTCTGAATGAGACTAGACCAAAGGAAGAGAAACCTCTCCAGTTCTCATCTCATCTTAAGCATTTGAAAGGTTCTCCTCTTCCATACCATCCTTGGCGCTGTATGGAGCAGAAATATTCAGGCAACTAAATCATAGAATGGGAGAATTCTTTGTTCGTGTTTAGTGTGTTAGCTCATATGACTCACTAAAGCCACACAACAGATTCCACAAGCACACTAGTTTGCCTGAACCCGAGTCTGCCTTGGGTGCTGATGGGGGTGTTGTGTCAGTGCGGGAGCTGAACCTGCTTCTTGCTTTCCTGTCCCTTCTTTTTAATCTTAAACCCTGCCCTTCTAAATAGACTGTATAGCTTCATAGAGCTATAACTGTTAAACCAATTTAAAGGACTGTTAGTTTAGACAGCAGCCTGGGGGGTCTGTTTTCACATCTAATTTGACTATTAAACTGCTTGAACAGTCTCCTGGTGGAAGGGCCTTGGCAATTAAAAGTGGTATTAAACATTGTGTAACTAGGGTTTAAACGAGCTACAAGGGTCAAGATAGGGTGAAACTAAGCCCCCCTCCTATTATATGGCTGGGGGAGCCCTGCTGTGGATACTCTAAATACTTCATTATGCAGATGCTGTTTGAAGAAATTCATATAGTGGATGCTGAGCAAATTCATCCCCTGCTTATTTAGAGCAACTGATGATTATGTTATGCTCAAAGGAGGACATGGACCCCACGAATGTTATACTTCTTAAAACTGAAGTAGCCCATGATGAATGCCTATTTATTTGACTCTATGCCAAATAAGCTAACATAGGCAAATGTTCTTGCAAAAAAATAGTAGTAGTGATATTTATTTACTTAATTTCTAATCTACCCACCCTTTCACTGACAGGTGATTCCAGGGCAGTTATTACTTAATGAAAACAAATGCTTATACCATAGTTCAATTAAATTGATTGATATAATATTAAATTTTCATTAAAATACTATTCAAATACTGTTTGGCAATGCTTAGTTCTAACTGGCCTGCAATATTTTGATCACTAGGTGGAGCTAATGCTATTTAATAAAAATCTACAATATGAAAAGCAAGAGGATAAGGCAGTGTATTCCTCTGAATACTTCAAATAACAGCCTGGGAATCTCATGGAGAAAGTGCTTTTTCCCTCAGCTCCAGCTTGCAGGCTTCCCATTAGTATCTGGTTGGTCCCTGTGAAGACAGGGTACTGCATTTAGATGGGCCTTTGTTGTGATCCAGCCAGGCTCTTATGCTCTTTTCTTAATGGATAGTGTATGTAATGTAACATTGTCCATTTCCTAGGAGTTATTTCCATACCAGCATCCAGCATTATGTCTGCACAGGTGTTAGTTTGCAAATTCTGGTTATGTTCTCATGTCCTAAAAATCACATACACTGAATATGGAACACATACGGGTAATGTGTTTTTGTTGGCATGAATGAAACTAGTAGATCTTGGTAACCTGCTGTTCACTTTTTGGGACAACTGATCAGTAGGAGGAAATGTCACAATATTGAATACATAACACACAGGTTCTTGCTTGTCTTTTATAGACATTGCTGTTTCAGTATATTGAGAAATCCATGAGAATAATAGAAACCAGAATGAAGAGAACTCATAGCATCCGTTGGGGCTATATGGTTCCAAAAGAGTAATTCATGGAATTTGGCCTTCATTATCTCTCTGTAGCATGTGTTCATGCCTTCAGAAAATCTGTATATGGAAACTTGTTTACACAAATCAATTCAGTTTTCCAGTCATGAAGCTATGACTGCAGCTTCTTAAAAATGAAATTGTTTGCCTAAAAGTAATTCAGAATATAAGGCAGGGATGGGGAGCTTGACATGGCATCCTCATACGCCACATTTGGCGGGTGGGTGAGGCCATCCAGTTGTCAGTTGCTTGATGTCACAATGGCATCAGGTGATGATTGTAAGGTCCCTGCAAAGTGCTTTGGAGCACTGCTGATCAGCAGGTTTGAAGTCATGGCCCATCAGCTGTTGGACTATGACTTTATACTTGCTTTCTATAAGGATTGGGTGCTCAGTTGATTTCCTCATGAAGAGCTCAGTCACACAGTTGGTCCAGATATGTCTGTCTGCCACCCACTGATTGTCCCATATGATGTCAAGTGGGCCTGCTTTGGGGGAAACAAATTTGAAGGCTCAGTTGGGACCCCTGCCAAGCCACAATTGACCCACAAGCTGGAGCCTCCTCACTCACCCCTGATACAAGGAGTTAACTTGGTGGCCATTTTGACCAGGATAATTTACTCCGACTGGCAGCATCTCTTTCCCAGCCTTGTTACTGGAGATCCTTTCTAGACTGGCAGAATTTGAAATTTATATGAAGAATTAAAGCAGAATGAATTTCAGAGTTTAAAAATCCTAACAAATACTCTATAAATGATTTTTTTAAAATGGTTGTTCAATGTGTTTGTTTACAGTGGTTTGCAGTCCAGGATCCTATAACCCTCGTGAAGGAACTCACTGCCTTCCATGCAACAAAAGTTTGGAATATGGAGCAACACATTGTTAACAGAATACCAGCATAGACCTTGTGCTATATTTAGTAGCACTGATGTACTTGATTTATAATATCTTTGTAATGCAAATAAAATGATTTTTTTAACTCCAATTTAATTGGTATTAAATTTGCGTTTGGTTGAATGAAAAATAGTATGAGATTGCTGCCAGAAAAACTACACCCTGTTTTGATGCCTCTGGTAGTTTCACATATTTCACATATTCTTAAGGGCAAAGGGATATGTTATTTTTACCAAGTTCTCTTATCTTAAGTCCTTTATCAGACCTGTGTCTGATGTAGTAGATGATCCAACTGAGTGCATCCATATGGACTGAACAGAACTGGATCTGCTCATCCCTTATGCTTACCTTGGGCCATTCACTAGCACTCACCCTGATGAGCTTGAGAGTTACAAAAAGGCAGGATCTGAATCAGGCATAGGCAAACTTGGCCCTCCAGATATTTTGGGACTACAATTCCCATCATCCCTGTTAGCTAGGGATCATGGGAGTTGTAGGCCAAAAACACTGGGAGGGCCGAGTTTGCCTGTGCCTGATCTAAATGCTGTCCATAAAGAAATAAATATGAGGGGGAAATATGCTAGCAATGCATGTTCCCTAAGTTCTTTTGGAGGGATATAAATAGGGTGCAGATGTGGCAAGTAAGTGATATTTTCAGATATGGAGCCAAGGCTATTTTTCGTGTTGTGAAACTCTTGCTATGTACTAAAATTATGAAAGAAAGTTAGCAACCCTTCTGAAATTAGCTTAATGTAATTGTTGAACAATACAATTCATCTGTTCGCCGCAATCGATGTATTCTGGGCTATAGGGCTCTGAAGTGTGCCGGTTCATCCTGCTATTTAAGTCATAATATGAAATGGCTTTTGCAAACTCTGTAAAAGGTCACTAAATAAATTCATGTGGAAATTATAGGCTCCTTCCATTGAAATAGAGATTCTTGTACATGCAAAAAACCAGTGAGTATATATGAACACAGAGATCTCTATCGGAAGCAGTTTTATGAAAGCTAGTTAAACCCAAAGATTGTTACTGATCTGTGTTGCTGGCATAGAAGACAGTGGAGGATTGTGCCTTTGGGGGTGAGGTCAAACTGTTGGGTGGTTAACGCAGACCTGGTCAACAGCCTAGTGCATGAGGCCAGCTCTCCATAGAGCACGTCCTTGGGGTTCCTGCCATCCTCCATTCTGCGGACATGACCAAGCCAGCCAATCGAATGTCTCTTCACATTCAAAAGCTGCTACTTCCTGTGACAAGATGACCTTGCTAGGAGTTGCTAGCAGCTAGGAAGGGCTACCAAGATCTACTAACAATGGCACCATGCAAGAGGGACAAGAGGTGCCTTTTCAAGGTAAGCACTGGGTTCTCTTCCTCATCACAGTGGTAAGACTGAGAAGAGGCTTAAATCTGTGCTGTGACCGGGCAGTTTGAATCTCCATCCCCCTCTATGCATGTGTGCAAGTAGGTCCTTTGGCCGTGCTGATTACTAGCATGCGGCTCTTGGAAAGCTGGCCAGCTTTGAATATGAACCTCAGGCCAATAAAAGGTTAGCCACTCCTGCTCTGAGAACTGAAGCTCTCAAAATGGATGAATAATTTTATGTATAAATATATAAATAAAAACCAATGTGTCTTTGTAGCAGGAAGACAGATGTCTAGTTTAATAAGAACAGTGTTGAATAAAGTAGATATAAGAAGAAACAAACTGAAAGCTGGTATAGTAGCATTGGATATTTTTAAGGCTTTTGACTGTGTAGAATGGCCAGCATTAAAAATGATTATAGAAAGTTTAGGATTTGGAGAACGATTTAAGGGATTAATAAATCAATTGTATTTGAGGAACAAGGCATTTGTTGTAGTGAATGATGGGATAACAGAACCAATAACACTAGCCTGAGGTACAAAACAAGGGTGCCCCCTTTCCCCAATTTTATTTGTATTGGTCATTGAAACTCTGGCCAATGTAATTAGAGAAGATGGAAATATAAAAGGCATAAGCAGTAATGGAAAATAGAAAATAAGTTTATTTGCAGATGGCACCTTGCTAACCTATCAAAAATCCATGGGAAAATATGCAAGTAATAAGAGACACATTTGAATTTTTTTGGAGAAATAACAGGGTTGCGAATTAATTGGTTGAAATCAGAGAAGATATTTAACTGATGAAGATGAAAAATGAACATTTTTGAAGGAAATAAAAATAGATACAATTAAGAAATGTAATAAATTAATTGGGAATAAATGTATCAAGAAATTCAGAAAATTTAGACCAAGGGAATCTTAAAAAGGGAAATTAAGGAAAAGCTGGAGGAATATAAGAAAATTAAGCTTTTATGGTTTGGAAGAATAGCTATAATTAAAATGAAATAAAATTGTCTAGAACAATTTTTTTATTTAGATTGTTACCAATTAAGCTATCGGAGACAGAGATAAAGGGTTGGCAAAGTATGATTAATAAATTTTGTAATGGGAATAAGAAACCTAGAATTAGAAGATGGTATAAACTCCAGAAAAGGAGTGGACTGGTAGCTCAACAACATCAAGTTATATAGCAAATATATAGTTTTGCTATATAACTTGATGTTATAAATAAACTCCGTAGCCAAGACTCTCATCTCCAGAACCAAACGCCTGGCTGACAAAAACCACTTGACAACTGAGTTACAGAATCTCTCAAATGTGTTAATTGCCAATGGATACCAGCAAAACAGGGTTACGAAGCTAATCCAAAAAGAAACACCCCCCAAAAACCAAGACACAGAAGAAAACAATGGCATGGCCCTCCTTCCTTATATCAAGGGCACTACAGATAAAATTAGCAAAATCCTCCATAAACACAATATCAAAACAGCCTTTTGCACCAACCAAAAAATAGCCAATATCCTCAGAAACCCCAAGGATAAAATCCAGTTGGAAAACCAAGGGGTCTATGAAATACCCTGCAAAGTCTGCCCAGCCACGTACATTGGACAAACTAACAGACGAATAAATGCACGTATCGCAGAACACAAGAATGCCGTCAAAAAAGAAGAAAAAACTTCCTCTCTTTTCCAACACATGAAAGAAACAGGACACGAAATTAATTTTGCAGATTCCAAATTGCTCTTTAACATGGAACATCACCACAAGAGAATAATCATGGAAGCCATCGAGATAGAGAAACACCCTCACAACATGAACAAGCGTGACGACACATCCCGCTTGCCAGACATCTGGAAATTAGCCCTCCCCACAAAAACTGACACCAGAGCCAGAGGCACACAGAACGCCATCACCAATCAACCACACCAGACCCAAACCCAGACCCTCTCCACAGATGAATTACAGATACCATCCAGTAGCCAAACCATGGTGGCACCTCCGGATGCTGCACCCCCCTGCAATCCCTACACAGATCTGGCTGGCACAGACCACAAAACCACAGCTCGCCCCTATACACGAAGCCAAGCCAGAGCACAACAAAATGCAGTACAACCATCTTCCCAGAAAAACTCTTCACAAAGTTCAAGAGGTCAAGACACAAAGGCTTTAGCAACTAATCCACACCTAATGACCCACCTAAGTGGTACTCAGGATACAACTCAAGAAATCACTCAAGATATCCCTCAAGTAATTAAGAAACAAAAGAAGAAAAGGCACACTAGCCTGGGAACTTCCTCTCTGCCCAAGAACATTAGAGGCCACACCTCCTCAACAGTATTTATAGGAACTCAAACACTGAGATCCTGCTCTGTTCCAGTAACAAGAAGCCGAAAGCACCAGCCTGAAGATGACGAGTGAGACCTCGTCGAAACGTCGCCTAGACACCCCAACTTTTACACGGGAAGACACCCGAGGACACCAAAACCTGCATTCCTGTACCCGTGAAAATCTACGAAAGCATATATATATATATATATATATATATATATATATATATATATATATATATATAGTTATATAGTTATATAGTTATATAGTTAAAATAAATCATAGATGGGAATACAGAACAAGGTGAGTTAGAATGGTTAGAGAGTGGTACACAAGAAATGAAGAAGTTGAGTATATTTTTTTTATCAAACCAAATAGGCAATGGTGACAGAATATTGAAAATACAGTGGTGCCTCGCAAGACGAAATTAATTCGTTTTCTTCTTGCGAGTTTTTCGTCTTGCGATGCACGGTTTCCCATAGGAATGCATTGAAAATCAATTAATGTGTTCCTAGGGAAACCGACTTCAGACCAGGTCCGGGGACAGTCTGTCCCCCGACCTCTTCTGAAGGCTGGGGGGGGGGGGACAAGGGCTTTTCTTCCCACCCCCAGCATTTTAAAAAACCCCGGGACAGCGGAGGGCTTCTCCGCTGTCCGGGGCGATTTAAAAGCCCCTGGGAAGGCAGGCAGGGGGGACAAAGACTTTTGCCCCCCGCCTGCCTTCAGAAGAGGTCCTGGACCTCTTCTGAAGGCTGGCGGGGGGCGAAAGTCTTTGTCCCCCCCTGCCTGCCTTCAAAAGCTGTCAGGCCAAGGCTTCACGGACCTCTCCGCAAGCAGCGGCAGCGCTGCCGCTGCTTGCGGAGAGTTGCCGGCATGCCGAAGCCTGGGCGCGCTGAGATCAGTGCGCCCAGGCTTCGCGGACCTCTCCTGCCTTCAAAAGCCGTCCGGGATAGCGGGAAGCGCTTCCCTGCTATCCCGGACTGCTTTTAAAATGCTGGCGGTGGGGAGCAAAGCCTTTCGGCCCCCGCCAGCCTTCCTGGACCTCTTCTGAAGGCCGGAGGGGGGGGGGAGGCTTTGCTCCCTACCGCCAGCATTTAAAAGAGGTCCCCGGAGATTTCCCTATGGGCTTTCGTCTTGCGAAGCAAGCCCATAGGGAAATTCGTTTTGCGAAGCGCCTCCAAAACGGGAAACCCTTTCGTCTAGCGGGTTTTCCGTCTTGCGAGGCATTTGTCTTGCGGGGTACCACTGTACCTTATTAAGAAACATCATTGAGATATGGGCAAAATATAAAGGAAAATTGATACCAGCAAATTCCCTACGAACTCTGGTGGTGATGATGGAAGACTTCCCAGTAAATTTTAAAAAGGAAATTGAAAAAGTGAAAGAAGAAAATACTTAAAGGCGTGGGTGGAGAAAATGAGAAGCCCCACCCAGCATGGCCAGTGATCAGGGATGGTGGGAGCTGAAGTCTCAGCAACATCTAAACGGGCATCTCACTGGGTACCCTTGTACTAGTCCATCTGAAACATGAGCTCTTGAGATGAATGAGAGCATATTGAACTTGCCATCGCATGGCAGATATAGCGACTTGAAAAGGGAAACTATCTGAAAGCCATCTTAAATCATCCATATTTTGCTGCTGTTTGTACCGTTCTCTTCTGGATGGGCTCCCATCTCTCAGCTTAAGTAAATACTTCCTGTGCGGTCTGGGAAACATGCTCCCCTTATCTTCTTCCTTGGTTCCTTCAGCAGCAACTGCAAGCTGTTAACGAGATTCAGTTTCTAGATAAAAAGAGCCCCCCTGGGTCAGGTCACTGGTCCATCATAATCCAGCAGGACCTGAGTGCAACAGCGCTGTCTTCTCTTACAATTCCCAGAGGCAGACTGTCCCTTCCAGTGGAGATAGTACATAACTACCATGACTGGCAGCCATTGAAAGGCTTACCCTCTATACATTTGTCTAGCCATCCAAGTTGGCTGCCATGATTTTCTTTGGGGAGGAAATTTCATTGTTCAATTGCACTGTGTGAAGTACTTCATTTTGTCTTTCTGAATCTGCCAACATTTTGCTTTATTGAACAGTCCTGGGCTCTAGAATCAGAGAGAAAAAATGTACTTGCACCATGTGTAACTGAATGCATAATTTTATTGCTCTCTATCATGTTGTGCTGTACTTTCTTTTTTTCTAAACTAAACCCCAAATGCATCAATCTCTCTTCACAGAGTCATGGCTGCCCCTTTTGGAACCTCTCTGATTATGAAACCTGCGCGATTTCTTCTGTTTTTTACCTCCAAGTAATTCAAATGTTTTATATAATGAACATTTCTAAGTGATAAGTTCTTCAACCCCCACGTAATGATGAGCTGCAGGGTATGTTTTGGTATTATAAAAAAAAAAAATCTATGCTAAATCTGAAATATATTTCATGAGCTTATGGCTGTAACTTCTCTGTGCCATTTGAAAAAAATATTCTGCTTCCTTGTGGTCTTATACATTGTCTGATTTTCTGATTCACACAAAGGAACAGCACACCAACCTGTCTTCAAACAGCAAATGCCCTATTAAACTATTCCTAGCTCAGAAGCTTTCCCTTCTGTTGAAAAGGCCACTGGGAAATGGCTGATCATGGAGAGCGGATAAAAATGTTTTTTGTTGCACTCACTTTTTTCACTCTGACCCCCAAAAAATCACCTTTGGGCATTTTCAGTTTCTATGTTCCTTCTAGGCTTTTGCCTTGCTGTTGGCAATGCCAGTCCAGTTGCTCCCTGGAGCTGTTTGTTTTGCTGAAGTCTGCCTACTACGGAAATTCTTTAGTCTGTCGGCTAATTTCACACTGAACAGCCATCAAATGCTACGGTCTCTTGCTAGCTACAATGGAGGCTAGAATTGAGTCCAGTGACCTAGATGTGAAAGACTTCAATGCCCATTATGAATCCCCTGAGACATCTTGTCATTGCTGCTACTGTGATGTAACCACATCAAAAAGCAGAAGGGCATCCTTGCTCCACATTGCAGCGATGGTCATGCAAAGATCTAGGTGTGGGTAAGAAGAAATTCTATATAAAAAGCTAGAGTTCAATAAAAACATTTTATCTTCAGCACCGTGACATGAAAAGCTTATCAATTTATAATTTTAAAAAGAACATCCTACTGAGGTCATTGCCACAACAGTGTTAGGAAAAGTGGGTATGTACACATGTTAACATGTTTTAGCAGATATTCTGCAACACGTGCATGTAAGACTAGCTGACTGCTCAATCCAGTGAACTCTCACACTTCCACATGAAGTTCTATTGAATATACATTTTTTCCATGGAACACCATGACTTGCCCTACAATGCTCTCGTGTGCCCCAAATTGTGTGCTCAACATAGCAAGCTTATCTTGTGCCATTCTGATGCTTTTGCTACACTCTGCACTCAATGATTTGAAGAATAAATTTTTTATTTACCTATTAAATGCTTGTTTTGGCTTACTACACATTTTAAAATTGATGTCTAAAAATGCAAACCTCAGTTGCATTTCAAAGGCTTTATTAACGTCAGTGGGACAGCAGTGTCACCCTAGGCATTCCTACTCAAAACTAAGTTTTGAGTTTAATGGAACTTAGACCCAGGTAACTGCATAGGACTGCAACATAAGATACAGATAAGCAGGTACAAGATGGCAGCTTAAATGGCTGACAACAAATATCTTACAATATATTACAGCTCTGCACCCCAATTCTTTTTCAAAAACATAATTGCAAGAGAGTATTTTTTTAAAAAAAAACATGCTATAGTCTAAAGTTAGGGATAATGTATGATACTTCCAAATAGCAAACTTACCTCCCATTAGCTTTGGTGATATGGTTTTATTTGTGGCAAATAAATACTTCATTATTTGCTCTCAAGAGTGCTGGTTCCTACATGATGATCTAGCGTGTTTTCCAAAAGTATTGTAAAACGATGTTGGCATAGACTGCTATTGCTACACATTTCAACACATTTATTCACATTTCTGTTACTTGGATTTGGGGGGCCATGAAGAGATTTGAGGTGTAACACATTCCCTGGGGACAAGTGGGCTGTGATAGCTACAAAAATATAATATGCTTCCTATGCTCACTATCAGAGCATGTTTTTTTCAAAAAGGAATTTTGTGTATTAGAATTCCTTCTGGAGGTCTAGAAATATATAAAGACAATCCTCTAATTAGTTTTTTACACTGATGCAATTATTTGTATATTACCATGAACATTTTTGGTAAAGGCTAACAGTACAATTCTGTACATGTCTAGTACCGTACTTTTCGCTCTATAACACACACCAGACCATAACACGCACGTCGTTTTTAGAGGAGGAAAACAAGAAAAAAAATATTCTAAACAAAATAGTGGATATATGATTTTTGTGGTTCATGCTGTGGCCACAGACATGTGATCTGACAGTGAGTTTGGAGTAGCCCAATGCAAAAATCCTGAGGATCCATGTGGATCCATGCTTTGTAACCACGGAGGAGGGAAGGAAGGGGAACCATGGATCCTCTGCTCACGACTGCAGCAGATCCCCCCGCCACCCGCAGACATTCGCTCCATAACACGCACAGACATTTCCCCTTACTTTCTAGGAGGAAAAAAGTGAGTGTTATGGTGCAAAAAATACGGTAAGTCCTATTTTCATGTGGGTTTACTCTCAAGAAAGTGTGTAAAGACTAATATAGGTAGAATTTGTCAAGATATCAAGCCAGGTCACAGAGTAACCCAATTTTGGCCAGCCAGAATATATTACTGCTAGTGTAATCAATATTGTCCCACATCCAAGAAAAGAAAACCTGGCTCACATTTTGCACACACATACACTCATAAACTCACTGAAGTCAGCAACAAAAACCCCAGAGGCTAGGACTGAACCTGTTGTAAACTTTTCAGAGTAGACCTCCGTCAAGTTCTTATCATTTTCAGATTTATCATTTCCCTGCCTTTTTGTCCTCCCCCCACAAAAACAGCTTCTATCGCAAAGTAATGTTTTATTTTAGTCAAGACCAGGTATGCAAGAAGACAATCATTTATCTCTCCCAACATTTATTTAATCTCTCAACTATATAAAACATTTATTTTAAACTCTATAATAGGGTTATAGAAATAATATAATCTTTTAATGTAATTTACAGTACTCACCTTGGAAATATAACACATTTAATAAGATGTGAACAATCAAGTCCAAACCTTCTTTTGCTCAAATACTGTTCTACTGTGGAAAAAGAAAATGCCAGCAGGGTCCTTTGTCCTCAAGCAAAACAATAGTTCTTTTGAAGATGTTTCTCGGTTCACTCAAATATCGTTTGGAGCATGGAAGTATTTTTATAAAAACATCTCGAGGCATTGGGCTTGTGGATCTAGATCTGCTTGCAGTCATGTCTGGTACACATCGCCTGCCGTTCAATTCGCCAAGTCACTTCTTCATAGGTACAGTGGCATATAGTGCAGTCGTCCGTCTTTACCTCTCGACCTGCAGGGATGACTGTGGTCTCTGCAAAGCAGTTGGGCCCTGGAACAGAAGGGGGGGCACTGAGTGAAGCTGCTTCACAACTGCCAGGTGGACAGAACACGGGTTGGATGTGGAGACGGCCTGAAATCCTCTCTCTGACTCACAGTGTGGACTCAAGCAAATCACAGCCTTAGAGCCCACAAACGCGTCACACGTCAGTATGGTAAGAACGGCAAAGCTTTTAGTGTATTCCAAAGTGTTATTGCAGTTATTTTTAGTAATGACTCTTAGATAATCTCCAAATGCATTCTGAAGCAGAGTTTATTTTATTTATTAATTTCCTAAAATTAATAAATTCCTAAAACAACCTCAAAGTGATTTACAAAAGAAAAAATATCAAGAAAAAAAATCACAATCATACTTTAAAACATAGAAAAGTTAAAATACTAAAACAGATTAAAATTACCTCATCTTTCTAAGCATCTGGGTAGGCTTGTCTAAACGAGAATGTGTTTAGCAGGTGCTGAAAAGAGGACAGTGAAGGTTCCTGCCTGATGTCAATAGACAGGGACTTCCAAAGTGCATGTACTGCCACACTAATCGTGTTCTGTAGTGCCAATTCTGCCAATCAAAGTGCTCCCAAGCTTTTGTGGCGCAATCAAATGCTTCACCAAGAATGCATGAAGACTGGAGACTTAAGTATTCTTACTAAAACAACATTAAAGTTTTAAGGGCCTATGAAGTGAGGGAGGTGCTGGTCTTGAGCAGCAACCAATGGGCAGGGCCTTCCCTCCCTTTACCAACAGGTAAGGATGTGCGCTCATATCCCGCTATCTAAACACCCATTGTTTGAGAATTCACTTATCCAAACATGAGGAATCTGTGCCCAACTCACTATACACACTGCAGATTCAGATACCCAAACAGCTGGACCTGTGTGTGGTACTTTAAACAAATAAGCAGCCTTAAACAAGTCTTCCTTTTTGTGTTTTGCTGGTTCACAGCAGTCATTTCACCAGAAACCATGGGGGGAGGCAGGGAGAAAATGGGAGATATCAGACAAATGAGCATTTTGCCCTTCCTTGTTTGCTTTTTGCAAAGTTTCAGTGGATTTTCCTGGGTTTCCCCCATCACTTTGGGGGTCAAAATTCCATGGTCGGGAACACATTAGAAATTTCCCCATGGGAATTAATAGAAATCATTGACTAGTTATGTGAGCACCCAGCTAACAAATGATTTCTTGAGGTCGCATTGCGTTCAGAGAATGAGACCTGTGCATCCTTATCTCTGAGCCACTGCACCCGCTGCTGGTTGGGCTGCTCCACATGCTGCTCTTGCTCCACCATCCTCTTCTCCATCATGTTGAACTGCTCAAGGAGTCCTGCTATCCCTCCCTCCATTTTCAATTTCAGGAGAACGCTGCTCCTAGGCCTTCTCTCCAGGAAACACAGATCCCACTGAGAACACCAGGGTTACAATAGTTGGGTGCCACACCCCACTCCATCAAGCGATAGCAAGATCCCAGGGGGTTCCAGGCTCTTACCCAAGGTTGTGTGTTCCTTTGGAGAATTGAGACACGGCAGAGACTGTCTTAGCTTTAAGAAATATAGTTTATTGACCTATTTACACCTTCGGTCTGCATGGAGGGAGTCCAGACCTTACGGCATGATCATTTCAAGAGGGGCTTGTCCCCACAGCAGCACAACCCTGGAGTCCAAGGCATTTCTCCCAGTCATCTCTGCAGCCAGCCTGCCCAAGATGGATGACTCCCCAGAACGCCCAGTATTATAGATTTGGATGGGGGACCCCCTAAGCCCTAGAAATTAATAAATGGTAAGAATTTCATTATTTGGTCATGTGAAGGGAGAAATACAAGCTGCAAGGAATTCCTGGGTTAGCCTAGGCAAAACAACCTGGCCAAGCTAGGGCCATTAAGAAACAAGAGAGGGCCATTGAGAGCCCTTGGCAATGCAAGAGAGCTGTCCTCCCCCCTTGCCCCGAGGTGTGAACAGAGACTGGGGGGTTGGAAGGATGCCAGGGTAACTGGGTGGGAGGTGACAGGAAAAGTTATGAACACTAGAAGATTCTATGGAATCAGGAAGAACTTTCTGACAGCAAGAGTGAACTCCTTCTGGAGGTGGTGGACTCGTCTTCCTTAGAGGTTTTCAAGCAGGGAATGGATGGGCATCTGTCAGGGAGAATCTAGTTGAGATTCCTGGATTGCAGGGGGTTGGACTAGATGACCCTTGGGGTCCCTTCCAACTCTTCAATTCTATGATTCTATGAAAATCTGAAAGCTCTAATCAGCTAAATAATCATATTGATAAATATAGATTTCAGGTTTTAAACATTCATGGTGTAGTGAGGCATTTTCCCTGAGGCATCAAGCCTCAGCAAATAAAACAACCCTATACCTGTAATTACAAGACTCATTTTTGACTAATTATGACCTATTTATTCGTACTAAATAAAACTGTGTTGGCAGATTGTGACTAAATGCAGACACCAACTGTCAGGAAAGAGGCAAAACCTTAAAATAGAACAGAATGTTTGCTCTGGCTGACAGGGACAGCAGAATCCCACCTTTTCTAGTGTGACATCTGCCACTCAGGAGCCCCTCACAGGCAAGTACTATTTTGCGTTTGGCTGACTTAGCCCCAAGTGGGGCTGGAAAGAGGAGAAGGGAGGGGCAAAATGTGTAAGATATTGGAAAGGATTGAAGGCTGGCTCACTGAGAGAAAAGGGGGCTGAACAATCCCTCCACTGATCTCCGACAGCCCCATTCTGCTGCTAAGCTTTAGGCATTAATTTAATGAATAATAACAATAAACTGATATTAGAAGATGCTAGAAGAAATCAGGCAGTAGTAGCTCAACACTGTTTCTGGCTACTATTCAAGGCTTTAAGGGTGAAACCTCAAAGGTTCAGAAAGTATACCCGTAAAATTTAAAACTGATCACAGGAGGGTAAGTGCACAGCACCCAGCCCACCATCTCACACTGATACCACCTGGAGCAAAGGACTATGGCAGATAATCACTCAGCATAGTAGGAACGTTCTCTGCTAAAAGAACAGGTGCCAACATTTGGGCTCCTGCAAAACCAGTATTGTCACTGAACTAATAAAAATCCTCATGACAGTGGAATTGGCCCATGGGCCTCTCGCAGTGGAAGAGGTTCAGAAAGGAGGCATCTGACCCAGCCCAAGTGATGCGGAACCCATAAAACAGCTTAAAGCACAAAAACCCCTGAAAGAAGAAGAAGCTGCGCTTGGGATGGTGTCACGCATATCAAAGTTCATTCCAAGATTCACGGAAATCACAGCTTGCTAAAGAGGCCTGAAGAAAAAAGGCACTGAATGGTACTGAAACAACAAGACACTTCAAAACACAAAAGAAGTTATCACCCAACTGAAGTATTGTGTTGAAACAAAGGAATTAACAACTATGTGCTTCACAGGCAACAGTTGTGGCTGCGTTGTTGAAGGAAGGGCACCTTGTGGCAGATGCTTCAAGAGCATCAGCATCTACTCAGCAGAATTATGCTCAAGTTGAAAATGAAGTACTTGCTATTGTCTCTGGGTGTACACTTGAGGGCACTTTGCAACAGTGGAAACTGATCACAACCTCTTGCAAACATACTAGAGAAACCTCTAACCTCTGCTCCACCAAGACTTCGGCTCTGATCCTGAAACAAATTCAAAAGTAACATACAAGCCCGGAAAGACAAGCCTGCAGCTGATCTGCTCTCACACAACTGGGCAGAAGGAAAAAAGGCCACAGAGAAGGACTGGGAAGAGCAGGGGCCTGTGATATTGCAACACCTCCCTGCAACCACAAACTGGAAGAAATCAGGCAGAACAGAGAGAGGCGAGGGAAAGGAAAACAAAAACCTAAGTGCAGAATGTCTTACCTGCAAGCATCAAGTTACATTGGCCAGAAGAGAATTCTGGAATGATTAAGGCAAAACTCACAGGAGAAAATTGTCTGATTTTTGAAGGGGAGTAGGTAGTAATCCCAAAGGGAGGAGTATTTTAGTATTTTAACTTCTTGTATATTTTAATGCACTGTAAGTTTTTCCTGATTTTATAGTTTTATCTTCTTATAAACCACTTTGGGGTGGTTTTCTTTTCTTTTTTTTTACAGTCAAGTGGTATATAAATTTTATGAAATCAAACGATCAATAAGAGATACCCTCTCCTGGTCTAGCATGGCAATGCCTCTCTCATTCTTCCACTATTGTTGCCAGCTCATGGAGGTGAAATCTACACACAATATAAAAAAAAAGTTCTGCAAATGCTTTTTTAAAAACGTTTCTAAAAATACACTGAATTTTCCTTAAGGCTCACTATCACCGTCTAGTGTCACATTGTATATTGTACTTAAAGCACACTTGAAACATTTTATTTGCAGCTGTATAGCTGAGTCCGGAGTCTTCAGAAAACTGATTGCTTGCCTACCTACCCCTCTGCAGGAAAAAACTCTGTGATGCATGCTCATGGCATATGAGTTGCCTATGTGATAAAAACTGTAGCAATAATTTAAGCTCAATGACACTTCCAAAGAAGAGATTTAACCAGCAGTTACATCATAGGTTCCTAGCATAGGAAGGAACAATAGCTAGCTGCATATTATTCCCCAGTCTGCACTCCCTTCCAGATTGCATTGGGTATTTTCTTCAGAGGCAAGAGTCATCTCCACAATCACCGGGATTATTCCTCTCTGATACTTCCATTTATTTCTAGAGATCTCCCATAAAGTCGAATCCGAGAGCATTTGTAGTTCTAATAAATCCACAATATGAATGGGAGACCTTGCATGCTACCTGTTTCAGCAGGGAACACTAGAAAAAGCTCCTAACAGTTGAAATATGCAGGGCTGGCCCACCCATGAGGCAAGGGGAGGCAACCACCTCAGGCGGCGGCAGATCCCAATGGAGATCTTTATTCTCCCCTTGCTCCTGATGCAGAACTTCACTCACCCCTTCTTCCCTGGTGGGGAGGGGGGCACCTCAGATGCCCATATGTCTTGGGCCAGTCATGGTCAATGCACTTAGAAGTTAATAGAAATAGCACCCAACTATTCAACAGAACCTTCCAGTTGAGCCAAAATAGCATTTTCTTCAGTGCAAAAGTAAAATGTCTAGTTGAATCTGAAATCAATGGGACTTCAAACTATTTTACTTTAGAACTACACTCAATGTTTGTTTGTTTTTTAACCAAACTTTTAGACTTCTTAAAAGACTGAAATTAAAGTATTAGTAATTTAGAACACTTCAAAGCTTTGTCCTCAAGGTGGTAGCTGAATACAGTAATGTGACACATTAAAATGCAAAGAAGGGGGGGGGGATACCTCACAGGTATCCAAACGTCTAATTTATAAATATTAATCAGGCTGAAATTTTATTAAAGGACTCTTTGTCAATATAACTTACAGAGCGAGGCCTTGTTAATTTCCATGAGGTTTTACTGTGTTTGAAAGCTGGAATCATTAATTCAAAACCCATAACAAATTCTACAGGATACGCCTGTTACTAAGTCCTAAAAATAATTGGATCATCATCATTAAAACATGCTTGTTAGAAAGTGCTTGAGTGGTTGATAGACGATATACAGTGGTACCTTGGTACTTGAATGGCTTGGCTCCCAAACAAATCGGCTCCCAAACGCCACAAACCCGGAAGTAAGTGTTCCAGTTTGCGAACGTTTTTTGGAAGCAAACGTCCAACGCAGCTTCCGCTTGAGTGCAGGAAGCTCCTGCAGCCAATCGGAAGCTGCGCCTTGATTTTCAAATTGTTTCAGGAGTCAGACAGACTCCCAGAATGAATTAAGTTTGAGAACCAAGGTACCACTGTATAAAATGAAGATTTTAAGATCATTTTAAATTCTGTGTGATGTAAAGTTCCAAGTTATCAAATGCTGAACTATTATTAAAATTGACTTTCCATTTTAACGGTCATTCAATTTCCTATTTCATTCCACTCCCTATTTCCCATTCTGCCCTATATTTATCTCTGTTTGTTTTGAAATTATATTTTACAAGTGAGGCAAAGATGGATTTGACATTCTGAACCTAGTTTTGCTGGAGGCCAGAATTTCAGCAAATAAAAATTTCAGCTCAAATGAAAGGTAATATCGTGAATGCTAATAAAAAGAATTTATTTCATAAAGCTAGGTTAACATAAACCTATATATCAACTTCTATTTGTGTCAATAACCTAAAGATTAGCTAAATTTGCACAGAAGATGGAAGATGATCCTGGAGTGGGTTTCTGCCGCTAAGCATTTATTACACTTTAATCTCTCTGTTTGTTGATGGAATTCCAGACCTCTTCAGCCTCACACTTCAGTATATAGTGCAATATATTTTAATGTCTATGTCTGAGGTAATCTTTCACTACTATACTCAGTATATAAAAAGAGGGAAGTAGATTTCACATGAAACAGTCCTGTTTTGAGGTTTCTAAGAGGTGATCTATATCTCATGGATGCCAAGAAAAAGGATGGGTTCTTTATGTTTTTGTCAATGAGGTTAACACATCTGTGCTTGGCAAGAACTATTGAAATGTATAGTTTGAGGTGGCCCTCCCATGAGTTTTTGCCTTAATGGTCTTTGACAACAGAAAGCATTGACATTGGTTCAAAAAGAAAGAAACAAGGAATTAATGGTCTTATGTTTTTATGTGTTATGTCTGTTTTTAGCCTGAAACAGATTTTCTTTTAGATACTTGATTAGAACAGTGGGGGCGCTATGGGAACATGAGACGGCCATTTGCAGCACTGTCAGAGACCAGGCTGAGGAGAGCTATTCTGACGAGGAATGGTGGGGGCCTCCCCTGACCCCTGCTCCTGAACAGGATCCTGAAGCTGCCCAGGAGCAGTGGAGCAGTATAGATTTGGAGCAGTGGTTTACAGAGGGATATAGTCTGGAAGACAACAGCTGGGCAGAACTGAGTGGGGAACAGCTAGGAGAAGAAGAACAGGGAGAGAGAGAATTAACAGATTCCCTTTCACTGGAAAGTGTCCAAGTGCTCAGTCCAAGGTCAAGGAGAGCAGAAAAGGTAGCTACACAGAAGGCCAAATGGATGCGAGATCAGGTTTCCAGACAAGTAAGGGACAAGGGTGGCTCGGGGGGGAAGTGGGTGGAAACCTTAATTGGGAGCACCTTTCCTCTGAGATGGAGTCTTTGTTCTTTCGCTGTGAACAGTAAATTTTCTTTAACTGGTAAGAGACTATTTTCGCTTTGTTCTGCTTATCCACAGCCAAAGGGAGGGAGGGAGGGAGCCGCTTCCCCGAAGCCTGACAAGCACCAAGACAAGTCACCAGACACATTGGCATTAAACAGTTTCATCCTGTTCAGATCTGTCTGGTGCCAGCGTCTGATGGAGCTCATGGTTCCCTACAGCACATTGCCATCAGACCTCACTCTCAGCAGGATGGTGGCGTCCTTCCTATGCCAGGCAGCCAGAGAAAGTGTGTTGGTGCAGCTACAGAGGGCAGTAGCACAGGCTGCACCTTTACTTTTTAATATTTGGAGAAGCCAGGGTGGAGAGCCATTCCTACCAGTGGGCACTGGTGGAAGCTGTGGGGATAGGAGCAGCCAGCACTTGTGGGACTAGTCAGGGTCCTATTTCAGGGAGAGGTGACAGACCAGTGCCACATGGAAATTGTCGTGTTCATAAGACGCATGCTGGCCAGAGCAAGCTAGTGAAGGGAGTCTGCTTCATGAGCTCCAGGGAGCCCCAGCTCACAAAGCATCAAAGCGAGCTCAGCAGAGAGGCATGTTCAGCAGCAGGGCAAAGAGGCCAGGGAACACCATTGCACCCCTCC
Source organism: Podarcis muralis (assembly GCF_964188315.1). Lineage (NCBI taxonomy): Eukaryota > Metazoa > Chordata > Lepidosauria > Squamata > Lacertidae > Podarcis > Podarcis muralis. The sequence goes on from NC_135667.1 coordinate 56,877,891, forward strand.
TTTCCTTGTCCTAAAGGAAATCCAAGCTCTCCGTGCAGAAACTCAGTAAGCTACATGGACAATTATGCACATAGTGTGCCAGCCAGGGAATGGAGACTTCCCGGTGTCTGTCACATGTACAACTATCTGCCTATTGTGAAGGGGACCCTAGTGTGATTAACAGGGCCCATTCAAAACTTAATGCAGAAGCTGAGGTGCATGAACAGGGAGGGTCACTAATTCGCTCCCCAGATATCATGCCCAGTAACACTGAACTGCATAGGCCAGATGGAATTCGCCTCACAGATTTCTGTCTCATTTCTGGTGGTTAGGTACGAGAAGGAAAAGAGTTAAGTTTTAGCCAAGTGACCCCCTGAGGCACCTTTCCTGGTAATGGCCTGGCCTCCAGGCTTGTTCTCTAGGTTATGGGGCCTTGGAGTGGGATATGAGCCACCTTTGAGCCCCACCTGCCTCATCTGCCCCGGGAGTGGGGGATGCAGCAAGGCCTATCTACTCTCCCTTCATGGTGTGGCCTGGGGAAAGGCAGTCCTGCTTCCATTTACCAAAGGCATGAGCTCCATCACACAGGCGGCTGCGGTTTGGCCTTACGTTACAGTTAGCTCCTGCGCCAATAGTTGTTACCCTCTGCATCCGTTGTTTACTGATTTAAACTTAAGTAAAGTAGTCCTAGTTCATACAACTCTGGGTGCTGGACTCTTTATTTGGCCATCAGGTAACAAATACCATTCCCTGCAAGAAAGGCACATACTTGTCGAAACTGCACTTTTGTTACTGTTGTAGGGATAGTATTTTAAATAGCTGAAGCTTTGAGCCAACTGTAGCTTGAATTTGTTGCTTACCATTTTTGCAGATAGGACAGCACTGATCTGGCTCATATACGGGATCCACGCAGTCCGTCTGAGGGCATGCAGACACTGTACACACAACTTCACCATTGCCTTCACAGCGGCATTTTTCACAAGGTGAAACCTGAAAACAAAACAAACTATGTTTTAGCTTGGGGGCTGTCAGATTTCAAGTTTGAGGTCTACTTTGTTTTTACTAGAATCCAAATTGGCACCAAGCAGAGTCAGGTACAAAGTAGTTCCTTGGGGAAGGAGGGATGCTATTGAGCTACATGCAAAATGGTAGCTCAGGGGACAGAGCCCCACTGGGCTTATTACCAGCTTCTATAAATGTGCCCATGTTATAGATGGGTGTTATATATGGATTGGAGAGTGGTACATTCACAAAATACAAAACAAGAATTACGAAGAGAAAAAAAGGCATCTGAATTACTATTGGTCAAGGTTCAAACAGCCAAATTTCATGCAGGGGAAACTTTTTGGTGTTGCTGTTAACAAGTATTGAACTGTAAACTCCTGGTACTTCAGACCACCCGACATATACCAATAGATCCTCATCTATCTTCTGCACACCCTTGTTTTAGTCAGTATATTTCAGCAGGATAGGCTCTAAGAGTTTGATTTCATGTTGTAACTTCCTCTTCATAGTAATTTGAACAAGGAAATAGCATGAGCTCATGTGAACATGCTGGTGCCAGGTGCCCCCCTGAAAAATCCCTAGAGCAGCCAGAAAATCCTTAGATCTGCCAAATCCAAACTCTCTCATCTCATCTCAGTTCAGATTGTGCTGTAAATGAATTTGAACAACCACAAACAGAGTTAAGGATAAACATGTGCAAAAAAGGAGGGGGGAAGCATGACAGTACAATAAAATTACTCATTCAGACTCCTTACCAGCATTACAAATGTTAAATAGGAAAAGTGAGTTTACAGCTCTGCAATTCCAGTCCCTGCACTCTGCTACAGCTGAAGGACGCCACTGGTGGATTCTGCAGGAGGCGAGTGCATCCAGGAGGGGCGATGTGCCTGACGACTGATCCCACTGCTTACTTGTTTGCCTCATTTATAAGGCCTTAAGAGCAGTCTTGTTCAAAGACTTAAATATCTCAGCTGACAGATCAATTGAGTGCTTGGTTAACTTTCGATTAGGAGACCCGTTCTCTGACATTTCTGAAAAGGCAGGTTGTTTTGCCTTCAGAGCAGCAATTTTAAGGAGAAACGTTTGTGAGGGTGGTAAGTTAAATTCTTCAGTGGTGCAAATTTCTATTTGGCAGAATGCCTATTTTAAATTGTTATTTTAACTGCACAACATATTTTGTTTGTGTGTTTCTTGTTTTGGCTTCAGCTACACAAATGAATAAACAATGACAATAAAATACCCGCAAGAGGCCAAATCATAACCATATATGACAACATAAGACAAACGCATTTCAACAGAGAAGTCCTTATAAGTAGCCCAATATAGTAACAGAAACTTGAGCAGAACAATTATGTAAGAAATAAAAACAGTGATTGGAACAGCACTTCCAGAATTAAAAATAATCACATATTTAAGAAACTCACAAGTTGCAAACTAAGACTCACCAACTGGCTTTGGCTCTCGTATGTGAGACTTCAAAGAAGGAGGGCAAGACCTGGAAATAGACTGGGAACCAGTGCAGATTAAAAAGTGCAGACTTAATATGGTCAAGCTGTTCATTGCAATTAATCATCTTGTGGCAGTTTCCAGACTGTTTTTTAAAGAAAACACCACACATAACACATTGCAATATGTTACGGTCTCATTCTCCCATGCCAACCTGCCCATGCATTAAGATCAGCAGATTAGGGCTCCCTGGTGCGATACAAGATGTGAGGTCCCATGGAAGGGCCTTTTCAGTAGTGGCTCCATGTCTGTGGAATGACCACTCCACTGAAGGGTGTCTGTCTAGCACCAGCTTTGGTATTTTTTATAGAAACTTTTAAACTTTTTTGTTATGTTTATGAAGTTTCTAGTTATCTAATAAGTGTATTTAATAAGCATTGTTTTTGATGCTCTTGCATATTACATTTTAGATCACCTTATATTTCTGTAAACTGCCCTGTGAGCATGTTTGGCTAATAATAAATACATTTCTAAGTCAAGCTGTCTCCATTCAAGGAAGGGCAAAGCTGGTGAACCAGCTGAAGCTCTTCAAAGGGGCTTTGGCCACAGAGTCAGCTGAGCCTCAATAAACAGTGCTGGATCAATAAGCATGCCCAGACTGGGGACCTGGTTTGGGGGAAGTGCAGTCCAGAATATTCCCCTGAGTGGATGAATCAATAATCAGCAGTAGCTCCATCTTGTCTGGGCTAAGACTCCATTTATGCATAGAATCATAGAATGGCAGAGTTGGAAGGGACCCCAAGGGTCATCTAGTCCAACCCCCTGCAATGGAAGAACAGAATCATCTCAACTAAAGCACACCTGACAGGTGGTCATCAATCTGTCCCTTCTGAGGGAGTCCATTCCACTGTCAAACAGTTCTTATTGTCAGAAAGTTCTCCCTGGTGTTTAGTCAGAATCTCCTTTCTTGTAACCTGTATCCATTGGTCCCACCCTCTGGAGCAGGAGAAAAGAAGCTTGCTCCATCCTCCATGTGACAGGCCTATCATGTCTTCTGTCAGTCTCCTCTTTACCAGGCTAAATGTACCCAACTCCCTCCAGTGTTCCTCATAAGGCTTGGTTTCCATCTCATCCAGGCCATCACTGGTCAAGGACAAGCACAGTCTAATGAAAAAATAGAGATAAAGCCTGATGTCATATACTACAGTAAATACTAGCTAAACCCTGGGCCAAATTTCTGGATGAATGTTCAACAACACAAGAAAAAGACTAGATATCTGTGGAGCTCCCCCAAAATTACTGCCAATGGTCAAGCAGTAATCTTCCAGCCCACTTTCTGGAAACATCCATCCTAAGAAAGAGGGGAATTTCAGCCACTTAGCCTGGACAACATATCCAGAAGGATACTGTGATTCATAGTATCAAAGTACTGATACTTTTTTCTCAAAGGGACTTTGGGAGACAAGTACCTTATATAGTTCTGCTGTGTGTTCTCCAACATGGTACTTTAATTCCACCTTGCTCACTTAAAATACCACTCTGTAACCATTAGCGATTCTCTCTTACAATATTTTCAATTAAATGTGGACATTGGTCTGGCATACCCAGTAGTTTAGGATGCTATGACGGTGGTCCTTTGTGGAGCCCCTGCAGGCAAATCTGTTAAATAAATTAAAAAAAACTCATCCTGTATCAAAACCCAATTAACCACCGATATCCTGGGATTGGAATGGAAACATAAGGACACCAGTTCTCCAAGGGACCTCAAATATTGTTAATCTAAGCGGTGCATACTTGAAGCTTTAGAATTCAATGATTGCTAAGTCTTTTATTTAGGTTAATAAAAAATACTACAAATTTTAGAAACAAGAATTCCAAATTATTGGCTAATGTGTTTAAAAGGTAGAACTACACGCAAGATCTTATCAGTGAATGATCTTTCTGGATCTCAGGTTTAGGAAAGTATTTGTGAATTGTTGTTGTTGTTGTTTTATTGTTTGTACCCCGCCCATCTGACTGGGTTGTCCCAGCCACTCTGGGGGGCAGCTTCCAACATGTATAAAAACATAATAAAGCACCACACATTAAAAAGCTTCCCTATAGCCTTCAGATGTCTTCTGTAAGTTATATAGGTACTCATCTCCTTAACATAGGAGGGCGTTCTACAGGGTGGGCATCACCACCAAGAAGGCCCTCTTCCTGGTTCCCTGAAGCCTCACTTCTCGCACTGAGGGAACTGCTACAAGGCCCTCAGAGCAAAACCTCAGTGTCTGGGCTGGACGATTGGGGTGGAGATACTCCATCAGGTATACAGGGCCAAGGCCATTTAGTGCTTTAAAGGTCGGCACCAACAAATCTGAAGTATTATGAACATATATACTTCCCCACCAATCCAGATGTTGTACAAATTACAATATCTTTTTGGACTCACTCTGTCCCTATTTTGTACCTTTCAATCTCTTCAGGGAAGTTCTTTCTCAAATAATTTCTAAGAAGGAAACAGGCCATAATTAGAAGCTTAAAAGTCGCAAATCAACAGGCCCAGATGGGACTTCTGGGTGATCCAAACAAGCGTTTGAAGGATGTCTTTTGTCTTGCAGTTGTCTGTTCTTGTTAATAACATTATGCAAGGAGATGCCATTCCTGACTCCTAGTTGGGGAAGTGGATGATTCTGATACTTAAACCTGGGAGAGCCTTCCCTTGCTGGAGTCTTATTGCCCCATCTTCCTCGTTCAGCAGGACCAAAAAATATTCACAGCTGTACTTGTGGCATGCATTTCATCTGAACCAAGTAGGGTTTATTTCAAGTAGAAAGATGGTTTCCTCCATCCACAGGGTATTAAATATACGTCACAGCTGACGAAACAGAAATCCCCTGGTTTGTACCCTTTAAAGGCCTTTGACTGCACTGAGTGGCCTTTTTCAATACTTTTCTTCACAAATACCACTTTGGAGATGGCCCTGGTATGTGTTATATCTAGATTATATAGCCCCACACTGGTAGAAGTGGATTTTGACCCATTCTTTGTCCACACTCTGCCTGCCCTTCATCAACAGATTGAAGTTTAAGGGGCTGGCAGGATGGGGGTGAGGATTAACTATGATAAACTGGAGTCCATGTTCTGGAAAATTGGTTCTAAAGATTATCTTTGTGTTTGTTGAAAAATGAATATTAAAGGTTGCCCTTGTGGTGTCTAGTTGTGTATCTCCTTGGGAGTTAACGGAATTATTTGCTCTCAGTAATCTTCCAGCTCTTTCTCACATTAAACCTGATTTTAAATCCTTTGTGGCTCTGTATTAGAACTGCAGGAAAAGTGAGCTAGCAGTAGCTCAAATTTTGTGAATAAACACCCTGATATGGAGGTGCAATGGCCGGGTGTTTCCCCTGCACAGTTCACTCTTGACAACTGCAGAGCAAATGCACTGCGATGCATAAAGGACACATATGAAGGAGCATGGCTTAGAAGGATAACAGAATGCTGGCACTAATTAATAAAGACATGGTTATAACTTTACGTGAACAAAAAGGCCTTCTTGCATAAATGTTCATAAATATGCCGCACAGTCTAGTCATACGTGGCCTAGATTTTCATCACTTTTCAAACAGTTCTTGACAGTAACACTTTTGGGGAATAAATTGTAACTGAAGGTAAAGCGATACTAAAGCAACATTAACTCTGCCCCTTGAGGACTACCCAAGGCAATCTTACATGAGTGTTCCTTGACCAAATGCCAGTGAATTTCTTCTTTCCCCTAAAAGCTACAGGGGAAAAGAATCATTCATTTTCTCATGCTAAATAATAGGAGATGTTTTTATGTCGTTTGATTTTATTGATGACACAAATGATGAAGCACATGGATGAGAGATGCCTACAGTTCTTATCTGCTTTCTTGTTTTTCCCATATGTTCTTTATTTTATATTGGAAAACAGATGTAAGGGGTCTGTAACTAATGGATATAACTAATGGTGCACAAATGTAATTGTTATTGGTAACAACCAAGTATTACTTCTCTGTTTAACTGGTATAACCTACCTTTCTGTATTGCCAAAATTGTCAATATTACCATGTCCTCTCGGAATCCAGTTTAAATTTTCTGTTCTGTTTTGTTTATATGAAACAAAATGTTTTGTGCTTGACTCTGTGTATCTTGGCTTTATGGAAAACCAATAAAAATTGAAATTAAAAAAGGGAAAGGAACCAAACTCTTTTATGCACATGTGTATTGCCTGCAGGGAACAGAATGGCAGGTTTCAAAAAGTGAAGGCACTGCTGTCCCACTGCTTTATCAACGCTGCAAAAAGCTCAGCACTTCTGGTCATCATAACCATTTTCTAATGGCCTTCTGAACAAGTCTTGCTTGTAGGAAGGCTGAAAATAGGTGTCTAGGAGATGTCTAGGAGAGAATCTCTCAAGAGTTCATATCCAAAGTGTAGTGTTCCAACTAAGAATAGAACAATTTAGTGAGGAAAAGAAGCTGAGGACTACAGTTCTATACCTCAGTCATGGACACTTTAGCTTGAAAATAAGTATTGTTGACTAGAACTGAATAGAACATAATTTCTAAACTATGCTTAGGAATGAAATAGCAACATTGCACAGGGTCAAGCAGCATTTGAAATTAGTCAGGCACCAGGCGCATTTTGCAACGGGACTGTCAGAATGCAAGCATTTCGAGAAATCTTGTCACCATGTATGGCAACTGAGGCTCAAGAATAAATTTGCCGCTGCTGGCACTGATGGCACGGGAGGAGAAATGCCCCCATGCCCACCTCCACAGTAGGAGAGATCACTGTGGCTTCTGTGGGAAATGCCACTTCCCCCAATGCAAGAGGAGTAACTCTTGTGAAAAGGAGAAAATGGCAACTAGACTTTCTGTTTTTGCGCCCATGATGTAGATTCCAGGAGCCGTGCGACAGAAAGCTCTCCTCTCCTAGTTTCTAGCACTGGAGTCAAGCATTACTGCTCTGTCCCCAGAGCCAGCCCCACCTTTAACAATGGCTTTTAGTAGTAACGTGAGGGGGAAACACACATGCAGGAGCATCCTAAGGACAGTCAAAGTACTTCTGTCCAGCAGCCCAATGTAATACTGGCAAAAAAAAAGTATAACAAGGGTTTAGAGAGGTTTTATAACTTTGGTCCACTTTCTTGCATAGGATGCCAATTTAGCTGTTGCAAATGACAGAGTTCTCTGCTTGGTCCACGTCAGCTAAAAGAAGGAGGGAAATGGCAGTAGGCTACTTGCGATTCGCCTTGCCTTGGCTACATAATACCGTATTGGCCCAAATATAAGCCGCACTTGAATATAAGCCACACCTTTAAAATTCAAAGGGAAAATATAAAAAGACAATACATGAATATAAGCTGCTGCCTTAAAATTCCGCAGGCACTCACACCCGTTCTGTTTTACTGTTTCAGCAGTAATGTCGTAAAAACCAATTTTTGTAAGGTCGCAAATTTAAGCCACACTTTAACTTTTCACGGTTGGAATTTGGGGAACAAGTGAGGCTTATATTCAGGCCAATACAGTATATAGAAATTTTCTATTGTATAAAGCAATTTAATGTTAGCATGAAGAGGATACTTTTTTAAAAGTAATACTGCAAATACTAATGACACCCCACTATGATCCTTGCTATTTCAGACAGAGAAATCCTGACTATAGGAAACTGGTGCAACTTACCTGACGGTAAGCTGCCCTATCCTAAACTCTGTTGAGAAGCCCCTGGGAGGGGGCCAGTGCTGGCTGAGTGGGCAGGTGAGTGTCGGCCTGAGTTTAGAGGATTGGGTCCTAGGTCCCATGACCAAGCTGAGCAGGATTCAGAATAGGTGCAAGACTCTCCTTGCCCCATCCTCCTCCTGCCACTCCCCCAGAGCCCCCCTTGGAGGGACTTAAGTGGGCACAGCTTCCACCGGCTGAAGTGGGGTGAAGGATTTATGCCAGCATCGCCACAACTCAGCTGGGATATCCTGGTGGATTTTGCATTTGGGTTGCACTAATTGCTTCTCAACCTATTTGTTTCACCAGTAAGCTACACAATTAACTCCTGTTCCTGAAATTATGTGTCGTTAAGATGCTCTGGGCAACTTTCCAAATTCAAATTTGTTACTAGTTCACCATGAATATTCTCCAAATAAGAGAGTGGGTATGCACCAAAGACTAGGGGGAGAAATCTGTTCCGGTCCAAAGCTCAAACAGAAGTTCTGCTGCACTTCACACATGTGCCATGTGAGCACAAAGTGCCTTTACGACATCATTAACAGGAAAAGATCACTTTCGACATTGGTTTTATTTTATTCCTTTTATGCTAACTTCTCTGGCTGTTTGTCACACTGGTACTGTGGCAAATTCAGTCAATGGAATGAGAAGAATAATGTTGGTTAGAAGTCTGATGCCTGAAGCAAAAACTCTGAACACACTGAATGTGTGCAGGGCTCCAACCATAATTGTAATGAGCGAAGCTGGAACATAAAGGTGAATGAAAGTTTCACAGTATAGATTTCTTGAGGTTTTAGGAATCATTATTATTGTTTATATACTGTTCAGTGCCAAAATAGGCTTCTAATGGTTCAACATGAAAACCAACTATACAAATGCTAAAATACAAATATTCATAATTAGAATACACAATAAAACAGGAGGTAAGTGCATAGGACCTACTAACCAGAATTATAAGAGCATGCAATCATGTACATGTTTACTCAGAAGTAATTGTGTTCAGCTGGATTTACTCCCAGGTGAGCCTACACAGGGTTGCAGTCCAATTCCACCCCCCTCCCTTTCTACTGGTCCTCACCACATTACTGTTCACAACACATACTAAAACCTGGGGGTGGGGGGGGGGGGGTCAGCTCTAGGTATAATTACTTCATTTAACAAACTCCCAAACAAGATATGCTTTGGAACCATAACCAGTCTTTAGTAAAGACTATGTCCTTTGACATCAGCATAAAAAACATGCGATCATGAAGCTTGCTGTGTGACCTTGTGATGGTTTAAAAACTGAAGCCTGCCACACAACCTCTCAGGGTTGTTTGTGAACCAGGTGTTGATGGCTGCAATTCAAACATTGAACAATATATTTAGGAAAATCACAAAAACAGAACAAAACCATTCACCAGGGTGCTGCTGTGAATAATAATAAATCTGGAGTAAATTTTCCACATGCCCTTTTTGGCATCACCTCAAACTTATGAGGATCAACCGTTGCAATATACTTAAAAATAATACCGTTCGGATGAGCAAGCCTCATCACATCTCCATCATCACAGGGTGGGGGAGTGGGGTGAGGAGCACAGCCATGTTGTTTGTATTCTTTCATCATTCACGTCCTATACCAGAGGCTTTCAACCTTTTTAAGTCCATGGCTCCCTTGACCAACTACATTCTTTCTGCGGCTCCCCTACAGGGAAATGCGCTCTAAGCCTCAGTAACACAGCCCTTGAATGCAGAGCCAGCAGCCCCCCACCCCTTTTCGAACACCCTCCCTTGTGGAGTGTTCCCTCAGCCTCCTCCTTGGGAGTCCTCCAGGCAACCACCACAGCTGCCCCTGCTCTCTGAGCTGCGCCTGCCCACCCCAAACAGAGGAACCTGCCCCCCACGGGCCTGGGAAGAGGATGCCCCCAGCCTTCACGGCCCATCAGAGACTGGCCAAAGGTGAACGTCAGGCCAGCACCTTACTCACCTTGGGAGGCACCAGTGGTAGCAGTGGGCACCCACTGGACCTGCATGGCAGAAAGGCTCCCCTTCGGTACTGGGCACTCAGCTCCCAGGCAGGCATTGCACAAAGCAAGCAAAAAAAAAAGGCCAATGCAGCACCTGCCTGCCTGCCCAGCCTCCCACTTGTCTGTCCATTCCCAACAGCAAGGGCTGGGAACCATCTGGGCTCCCTCACCTGCTTACCTGCTTACTCCGAGGCCGCCTCAGTTCCTGCCAACTGGCACCTCCTGGCCAGACCCAGAGGCACCATTCGAATGTGGAGCTTGTAGCTAGGGCTGCTGCAACAAACAGCCATGCATGTCTTGGGGAGGCAGAGACGCGAGGGGGCACCAGAGGAGGGGTGGAAGGAAAGAGGGATTCAGGCTAGTGCTGCCCATGGGCATAGCCAGGATTTTTGCTGGGGGCAGGCTTTCGTTGGGGCAGCAGAACCTCATATTTCTATTGGTTTTTATTGATGGGGGGCAGCTGGCCTCTGCTCCCCTGGCTACGCCCATGCCTGACCATCATTCAAGGCACACTGGATGAAAACCCCTGTCCTAGACAGCCAATAACCCTGAAGGCAGATGGCTACCTAACAGGCAATTAGATGGGTCATTGATTTGTGAATAGAAACATATGGAGAAAACAGCAGCTGTACTGGAAGTTGTGTAAGATATCTATGTAAGGGGCAGCAGTAACATTAGATTTGGCCACTATAACTTGGTAGGACAGTAAAGATCTATTTTGGGGGACTGCAAACACCCACAGAAACTGTCTGTTGGATAACACCTGAAATGAAAACATATGGCATACAACTTCCTTCCAAAGAACATGACGCACTGCTTACTCTTTTGGCTTTTGTAATGAGGGGTGCTTGTCTGCTTTTGGCACTGTTTATTTCTATGAATCATGCCATCAGTGCAGTTAGAATGAGTTTAATACAAAAATACATTTCATCAATTATCTGTGACCCAGGTACAAGCTCCTATCTAAGACCTAGCTTGGAAGGTACAAGCAACCATCTTGACCCTTAATGCTTACAGAAAGGATCAGCATAATAATCTGGTGTTGACCGGGAAACTTAATTAACACCCTTATGTAAGAAGGAAACAGACTTTGTACAGACAATGAAGTTCCTTTCAAGATGCCATTCTTATTCAGGAACTGTATGGTCATATGGTATTCCCAAATTAAAGACCACGTCCCCTCAGCTTCAAAATACATTAGTAAACAGAATAGTAAACTAGCACATATAACCAATGGTTGAAACAACTCACTAAGGAAACGCTCTTTCTTCTCCATAGAGTACGGTTGGCCCCAAACTGTACTTAAACCCCAGATTTTCAAAGCTTGGGTTGCTCACAATCTCCACTGGTATCTTCTTTTTGTTATACATTCTCAAGGACCAACCTTACGCTTTGATGGATCATAAGCAAAGGTACAGGTGATAAACCTGTTGCTTTCCTGGCACAGGATTCTGAAGGGGGAGCCTAACTCTCACAGGAGGTACAGATCTCTGATCCTTCTGGGCCTGCTTCTAGATCTGGATCCCTCCCCATCTTCTCTTTTAATGTGAGTCTGTGGCACATTGTTGCACTCACTCTTCAGGCTTAGGTACTTAGAGACTCTCTTTGCACTCTATAATTAAGGTGTATAAATGCTTAGTGACTGTATTTATTGCCCGCAAATTTTGCTCCCTGAAGCAACATCTATATACTCTGTCTCTTTTAGTTTCATGTAATAAACCAATCTTTCTTCATTCCTTTGGCGTATTCCTTTATTGAGCATAAGGTGAAGGGTAATCACGCTTTCGTAGTGGATGCATATACTGACTCTCTGCAAAAGAGTACACCTGAGTGGGTGGGGGGTTCAGAGTGTTTGCAAGCTATTCGCAAAATGTGGAGACAGGCAGTATAAAACTTCTAGTTTATAGCTTTCTGTGAGTTTTCCCTTAACTGCCAATTGAGAAAGAGCAAGAGCGAGAGAGTGTGTGTGTCATGTGTCTAAAGTTTTAGGGCTTTCAAGCCAAACCACATTGATTTAAAGGTTGAGGGCTTTGAAGCTGAAACCAACACAATTTAATGTCAGAGTTGTTGACCTGTGGACACCTAAATTTATGTAACACTTGCACCCATCCCCACTTTCCATGCAAATACTTTGAATATTCTTTCTTTTGAGGTTAATCATCTCATGGGAGGGTTTGTACTTAAAAGGCAGGTGCTGGTTTTGCAAATGTCTAGGGTCTTTGTGGAAGACTCAGTGGAATCCCTAATTGTTCATGTTCCATTAAAATTTAGGTAATTTTCTTTCTGCAGTTGCCTTGGAAACACTTATCGACCATTGGCCAGACTTAATACCATAGACAGAAGAACACAAAGGAGTGTCTCAATTTTTTCCTTCAATACATATTGTATTTTGGAACATTTTATGTAGTTCTAAAATATATTAGGTGAGATTAACATGGGTCTCAATATAGTTTATTTCTGCTTTTGAAGGCTTGGGTGGTCTCACTTTCATAGAGTGCCCTGGAACACAACTCCTGACCACAGCTGCATCTGGGACAAAAGCCAGTTTTAGAAGGAGAAAGCATATTCTGAGTGTGACATAAGCAACAAGTAAAACTTTTTCACGATTGCAGAAAAATCTTTAAACCTTGCCAGAACAACCGACTGCCACACCAACATGTGCTGTCAAGAGGCTGCTTAGCAAGGAAGGAGCCGTGACATTTCTAGAAAGCCTCCCAGTGAAGTGTTTGTGCATTTGGGAAGATGAATGTTTTAAATCTGACAGGCCACTAAAACAATCAAGTAAGGTGTATGACTTTTTGTAAGGACTGCTAACGTTTAAAATTCAGTTATTTGGGGATTGCTTAATGCTTCCCAATTATATGAGACATATTTCAAATAAGTAACCAGGAGAGAGGTTCTGAGGAGTTAGGAAATGAGAGCAAGTTCATGGGGAATCAGAACAGCAAGTAGTAGCAGTGGAGGAAGAAGCGGAGCAGAAGAGGCTCAAGGACAACGAGACATTCACATCTTCTACTTTTTTAAAAGGAAGCTCGGAATCTGTGCCCCTTGCAGCCCTGCCCTCTGGTGCAATTGTACCACTGGTAATCCAGCCTTGCTTGAACCAAGAACTATGGTTAATGGCTTCCAAGCAAGTCAAAATTCAGAAGTCAACTTTAAGCATAGTTAACTGGTTTGTTCTGCTGACCAAAAAGGTTACTTCAACTCTTTCCACCTTCAGAGGTTTTCTGCTGAAAAAAAGAAGAGCTAAGCAGTTCCTCCCCCATTGGTCCTCCGCTGAAGACTGAACTCTCCCATGGCAGCTTGTGGTTTGTTTGTTTTTAAAAGAAGAAATTGGGAGAAACGCCGCCTCCCTGCATGTCACATATAATTTCAGCCCTAGAAACATGGCTTTCCAAGTGGCATGTCAATAAAGTGCAGTTCTCTACATACTGATAGAAAAGAACTCTTGCAAACAATAAGCCGGCAGCACATCGCCCAGTATTTTTAAAAAAAGTTCCCCTGAAATCAACCATGTCACTGAGCCTAAAGTACAAATCATTACAGTGTTCTGTCAAAGATTAATTACATTTCCCAAGTTAATGAAAATATTGCCTCATTAGAGTGTTTTACCAGATAGAAATGCCAACCCTGATTAAACTAGCCATATCAAGCTCCCTGAAATATGCTCTTAGTGTTAGACTACAGACTAACAGACCTGACAGAAAGATTATATAACTCTGACATCCTCATTTGAAGAGGCAAAAGCAGGAGAAAATGCACAAAACCAAATCAGAAATACTGTGTTCTTAACCACAAATAATATTCCTCCACCTTCCCCCACAAAACCCCTTAATGCTAATGAAATACAGGAACAATAAAATTATTATTCTTAAAATACAATGGACATCCACAGGACATCCCAGCTATTATTAAATTACTTAACTGTGATTATGAGCTTTACAGATGTTTTTAGAAAATTATATAACAACGGAATTGAAGAATGACCCGAACCTCCTTGTTAAAATATTGTGCTTTTGTCTAATGTAAAAGCTTGTATTTTTGGAGGACTATAAAGTGCACGAAAGGAGTGAAAGAAATGTCAAAGAAACCATTCTGTGAACCCGAAAGCCAACAGGAGGGCAACGTCACGAGAACAAGCCCCTTTCTGCTCACCCCCAGCGCCCCTTTCTCCTTACCGTGAATTCTTCCAGTGTTTGGTAGGTTTTGCCCCGGAACTCGCAGTAGTTTTTCCTCTCTTTGCACTGCGGGCAACACTGGCTGGTGTCCACATGAATACAGCGAGGGTGGAGTCCGGGGCACTCAGGCTGAATGCAGAGAGGGCCCTCTTCAGTGCAAAGGCACGGGCATGCAGAGGGACCTGGAGTAAACTTCTCCCCAATCGCATAAACAAAGCCACTCTCGTCCACACAGCCTTTCCCGCGGTAATCTGGATAAGCATATTCCTCTGGCGGCTCAGGGGTACCACCAGCAACATCCAAAAAGGAAGACTCTTCAGCAGCTGGAAACTCCTCCTGAACAACTTCCATTTGCCCTTGGGCTTGGAGACTCCCAAACTTGCCACTTGTTGCTTGGCTACTCAAAGCTTGTTTTTGCTTAGTCCAAGATTCCTTATTGGAATAATTTCTGCTGCCCTTGCTTTTCCAGTCTCTGGTGCCCTCCTCCCTCCCGCTCCTGCCCATTTCGTTCATTTTCCCAGGTCTTGTCTGATTCTGGCTCTCCCGGGCTGACGTGTGATCCCGCTTTTCTTGGCTTGGTCTTATCTCCTGCTTGTCTTGAACTTTTGCCAGTTTTGGGAAAGATGCAGCGGAACTGCAGAGAGCAACCATCAAGCAGCAAGTCACAAGGAGAGAGCCAGAGAGAGCCCCAATTGCCATCGCAGAAGAGCGTGGCATCACCTAAGGCATCCCAGAAGGGCAGGGCACGCTTCATTCACATCCAAGGGAACCACTCTATCAGGCCACAGTCCCTGGAAAGAGAGAAGTTCAGATACCTCAGTTTTCAGCATGCATTTTTTGTTCATTGCAAACAGAATATATACACCTTTATCTGTCATGTATAGAAAGTCAAGGGTTTTGAATTGCAACACAGCCATGGGTTTGTCTGGCATTCTTGAAAAAGACCTGCACAGTTAGCATATTTATTTATTTTTAAAAGATAGGTCAGAGATTTGGTATCTTATCATAGGATCAGGGAAGGAACACTGAGGGTCATCTAGTCCAACCCCCTGCAATGCAGGAATCCTGCCCGTAGCTAACCCTGGGTGGGCTCGAACCACTAACCTTCTGAATAACGCACTGACCCATTGCACCATGGGTTCACCATAAATCATTAGAAAGGATAAATCAATATAATGCGTATGAAAATCCAAAACATCTGGATAAATATATAGTCATACAAAAATAAATGCTATTTATAAAAAGATTACATTTACAGGGGCAGATGCTGAAGACTGGAGAGGGAAGTATTACTGTATTTTAGTACAACGTAGAGCTCCAAATAAGATAAGCTTTGCATAGCCTTAAACCATCTTTCTTTCTTTTTTACACTCTGAAGAGGGAACAAACTTCACAGATGGCTTTGTTTAAACTGGATGTCCATGGAAGGAAATGAACCTCCTCAAATCACAACAGACTACATAACAAGCATCTGTCAAAATATTTCCATATTCTGACTTCATGTGCCAGCATTTTCACTAATTTTTCATTCAGTCTGGGTAGAAGAGTTGCATACCAGGGAATAAAATTATAACCTAGGTTTATGGAAAAAAACCTACACACACACACACACAGAGAGAGAGAGAGAGAGAAAAAGCCTACACAGAGAAAAATCTCACAGTCCAACAAGCTAAGTTCAACAAACTAAAACCAAACTTCCATGTGAATTCCGTCCAACAAAATTTCCTAACTTTTCTTTCTCATATACAGAATGCTTCTCATTAGAGAACTGTGGTGTATAATTTAAAATAAGTAAGAAACAGCAGTCTCGAATAATAAATCCCATGGATTAAAGAAAGGTGACTCTAGATGTGTCATCAATTACCCTCCACATTAATTAGCATGTAAAACATCCAACCTCTTCTGTTGCTTGCCAATGAAAAGAAAATACTTCTTCACACAACTGATAGTAAAACAACTGAACTTGCTCCCACAGAATATAGTGGGGGCCACCGACTTGTATGGCTTTAAAAGAGGACCAGGCAAATTCATGGAGGAGGAAAAGGCAACTGGTGGCTCCTTGTCACATGGCTTTGTTCTCTTATGTCTCTGAGTACCGGCAGATGGGAATCACCAGAGGGAAGAGCGCTCTTGCATTCAGGTCCCCTATGTATTGCTATTATTATTTGTTAAATCTGTATACCACCCTTCATCTGTAGATCTAAGGGCGGTTTGTAAGGTAAAATTACAATATAGGCTTTCCACAGGCCCAGGGTTGATCACTAGGAGAACAGGATGTTGGACTAGATGGGTCTTTAACTTGATTCATACAGTGGTACCTCTAGTTGCAGACACGATCCGTTCCGGGGTGCCGTTCGCACCCCAAAAAGTCTGCAACTAAGGTGGTGCTTCTACACAAGCGCGGAGCGCGATAGAGTGCTTCTGCGCATGTGCAAAGTGCACAGAATGCTTCTGCGCGTGTGGCAAAACCCGGATGTATACACTTCCGGGTTTGCCGCGTTTGCAAGCTGAAAAGACGCAACATGAACCTAATGCAAGACGAGGTATGACTGTATGTTACTATCTATAAATCAATCAATCAATTGGTTAAAGATTGGTTATAAATTAACACTCCCACCATTTCCACTCAGGTCCTCTATTTTTAAACGTAAATACACCTGATCTCACCTTCCAAGCTCACAGCAGAAAGGTTTCGTGTCAGCAGCTGAGTCGCCCTGGGCATGCAAGGGCCCACCAGGGCTCATGCCACTGGCTACAGCATCGCTTCATTCTCATAAATGCAGACACAAACAGTGTATACCTGGCTACAGAAGCTCATTTTATTATATTTAAACATATTATCCTTTTCTACAAGAAAATGCTTATAATTCAAGTACATTCACATCAGGGCAGCAGAGGCAAGTTCCATTTTATTCCTGTAATCATTATAGTGCTACGATTTAAGTAAGAGAGTATAAAATGTGAAAATGACCGTGCTCAGAACTTTGTTTTATTTTTGTCTGGGTTTGCATACTGCTTTTTGTTCATCCACCCCTGCCCAACATCAGGAATGCAGAAGCAATTGTAAAGGATGGAGTGGGGAGGAATGTTTACTAGGTGCTTCACAGATGACTGTGGGGAGGGCCTGCAAGATCATTAAGTCCAAGGACTAAAATGATCTTGGGGAGAATGCAAACTCATATATTCCTATCCACAGATGTTGAGAAGAAGGAAAGGAATGAAAAATAAAATGAAGAACCATCGTGGTGTAATGGATAGTGCTGGATTTGAGACTCCTTAGTTCAAGTTCAAGGGATGCCAGCGGTGCTGTGGGTTAAACCACTGAGCCTAGGACTTGCCGATCAGAAGGTCGGCGGTTTGAATCCCAGCGACAGGGTGATCTCCCGTTGCTCAGTCCCTGCTCCTGCCAACCTAGCAGTTTGAAAGCATGTCAAAGTGCAAGTAGATAAAGAGGTCCCACTCCGGCGGGAAGGTAAACGGCATTTCCGTGCGCTGCTCTGGTTTGCCAGAAGTGGCTTAGTCATGCTGGCCACAGGACCCGGAAGCTGTCTGCAGACAAATGCCGGCTCCCTCGGCCTATAGAGTGAGATGAGCACACAACCCCAGAGTCGTTCATGGCTGGACTTAACAGTCAAGGGTCCCTTTACCTTTACATTCAAGTTCACTTGAACAAGTCAGTTACATTTGCACACCTTAAAGACTAGAGTGTCCTGAGATCTCCTACTTCATCTGTTCAGATGCTTGGAAACAGACACCATTATGAAGGGTCTGCTCCATCTTTTCACATTCACTTCTGGTGATCAAAACATGCAAAAGGCCCCTTAAAGAATGGCAAAAAAACCAATATGTGCAACTGTAGACCATGGAGATCGCTCTCCCAACCAGGGCTCTTTTGTAAGAGAAGGAGGGAGATGCTCCTGCCTCTCTTCCTAGAAAAACAGCTCTGCTCCCAACCCACTTCTAATTCTAGCACTGCTGTTGCTCCTGCCTTTAATTTGGTGAGCATCTTACACCTCAACTCACCTTCAGCCTCAGTTTCCCTATCTGAGAAATAATACCCCAGGTTGGTAAGGAGTATGAAGACTGTAGCGCACTTTTCATGTTTCGAAAGTTCAGGGTTCAGACACTTGGGAACTGCTAAAACCTCTGAGTTGAAAAACAAGGCAAAACATTCCAATACATTAAAAAAAAACCCAGAAATAAAGACTGCATATACGCCTTAACTGTAGTTTGTGAAGAGTGCTGGGAATTGTAGCTCTGTGAGGGGTACACTACATTTCCCAGGATTTGGGGCAGGCAGGTGTAACACGTATGATGCGAATACAGCCCCAGAGTAATGGACTCTCTGAGAATGAGAAATCATCCCCCGGGGATTGTCAGGAGAATGAAGGCTGTAAGGAACATTTCATGTTTCAAGAAGTCCCAAAGAAAATGACAAAACAGTGACAATAATAAAATGAAGAGAACAGCTCAGGGTTCAGGGAGGCTGCACACCACACACATTGGGGGGAAAGAGCCCTCTGGGGGCCGCACAGGGGCCGGTTGGGGTGGCAGCTCTTTGAAGGGTAAACTACAGTTCCCGAGATTCTTTGGAGGGAAAGATGTGCTCTAAAGGCGATGGTTTGCAAGAGAAACACACAGACAGAGAGACGGACAAACACTCTGACACTGCAATGGCCTTCGTGGAAGACAACCCCGCTCCTTCCGGGGAAACCAAATGCAGGTTGCAGCTCCATCTTCGAGCCCGTTCCAGGTGGGCATGTCGGGAAGGAGCCCAGCAAGCCGCGACTTCCCGGAGCCGCATTGGGGCAGCAGGGCGGGGAGAGCGGCCGAAGGGCAGCGGGCGGGCGGGCGGGCGGCGACGGGGGGACGGGGACCCGGCGGGGCTGCAGCTGCAGGGATCCGGCCCGGGCGGGAGCCGGCTGCCGCAAAAGGCTGGCGGCTCCGTGGCGCTGCCGGGAAAGGCGCCGCGGGGCTCTGGGCTGCAGAGGCTGATCGGGGCTGCCGGCGCCGCGACACACGACCCGCAACTTCCCTGCTCCCCGAACAGGCAAAAGTTCCCCTTCGCGAGGAGGCGGAGGACCCCCCTCGCCCGCCCCCCGCCCGCCGGCGCTTACCTTTGCGCGCATAGCCCGAGCCCAGCAGCTGCCCTGGGCTTCCCGTCAGCGGCGGCTCTCCTGGGGGCTGCCCGCCCTCCTGGGCTCCGCCGCCGCCGCCCTGGCCTCTCCTCCTCCGCCCGGCCGCGGGCTCCTCGCTTGCCCGGCTCCGGCCGCTCCCTCAGCCGCCCTCCTTCGCGCCGCTGCCTCCGCCTCAGACGCGCTGCGAGCGGCTGACGCGGCGGGCGGGGCGGGGGCGCTGGTGTCGCGCAAGGCGAGCGGCGGCCGAGGGAGGCTGAGGGAGACGGCGGAGCGGCCAGCGGGTCGGGAGGGCGCCTGAGGCGAAGCCCGCCCAGGGAAGGGCCCCGTCGGGATCCCCGGGGGCGGCTGGGCGGGCAGCAGCTCCGACTCCCTGGCGCCCCGCAGGACGACCACCCTTCGGAGAGACAGCGCGACGGCTCTCCCTTCATTTGCCCCCGGCTTGTTTCTGCGGACGGGGCTCAAGGGAGAGGCAAAGAAGAGCAGCTCAAAAGGCACAAGGGGAAGGAGGGGAACCAAGAATTTGAAAACCATTCAACATTAATAGGAAAAAAGACTCCTTGTATATTAAAAGATCTATTACAAGCCTACAGTGTTATTAATATCGGTTGCTTGATGGCATCCGTCCGTCTCAAGAGACAATGGAGTGTGCCTCCAGGGGTGATGTAAAGCCAATCTTTGCAGCACCCAAGTGCCCTTCCTGGACACGGAGGTCCTGGGCTGCCAGGGGACAACCTCGCTGAGGTGCTCCAAAGGAGAGACGTTTGGCCCCAGCTTGGCCGCAGGAGCTGACAGAAGGAGGTGTGCAAGGTGCCACCCAGCTGCCTTATGGACTCTACTCCAGATTTGTGGAGGGTTTACTCCTGAGCCTTTTCTTCTCCTGAAGAGATCCTGGAAGCCAGCAGAGTTTCCCTTCTTCCCAGGTGGACGAGCCCCATCTTGCCCCCACATGCAGAAACTGCCTTCTTGACCACTGGACCCACTCTGGGTCTCCTTGGCCTGTCTCTGCATGCAGGGGAAGTCCTTAACTCACCAAGGGGTCATGAAGAGCCATCAGCCAACCTCACCTGGCCTAGCCATGCAGTCAAAGCCGATCCCATAAAAACCCCAATAGGTCAACTGGTCAGCACTTCTGAATAAAAAAACCCACATGAAAAACCTCAAGGAGCATATAAAGCTTGAGAGGAAGCTGACAAAAAAGAAAATCATTTCCAGTCTCCAGTGGAAAGTGAATAGTAAGAGAACCCATACAAGTAATGCTGACACAACCCCTCACACACACACAGAATAACAGAAGCATAACCACCCAACCCAACCCCACTCACCCCTTCCCTCTTTCTTTTCTTTTCTTTTCTTTTCTTTTCTTCTTCCTAATTGTTTAAACCAATTCATAAGCCAAGACCATATACATTGACCACTAATAATGAAACATGTTGTAGATATTTTTCCAAATTTATTATGCTATTTTGGTGATAATACAAATGACATGAGAAAACTTGGTATACTTGTTAGTATAACATTCTTGTTTATAAAACCCAATTTTAAAAAAATCACAAAAAATCTCCAGTATAATAAAGAAACCCTGAAACATTTTCAGAATGTATACCGTATTTTTCGCTCTATAACACGCACCCGACCATAACACGCACATAGTTTTTAGAGGAGGAAAATCCGTAGGCATGCCACCCGTAGGCATTTCCTCCATAACACGCACAGAAATTTCCCCTTACTTTCTAGGAGGAAAAAAGTGAGTGTTATGATGCAAAAAATACGGTAAGTTGAATTCATTGGTATGTGAAAGTTTGTATTGATAGCCATGTTGACTGATAATAATTTGGTAAATCTTGAGAAGCTTAGTTTTGAAGTTTGGGATTTGTGAAGGCAGATGTTCATGTGATTTTAACTTGTGATTGTTGAAATGTTGATGCATTTAGCGATGTCAAAAGCACTGAAATTTCAAGGATGTTGATACGGGTGCTGCAGGGGGCCTCTCCCATTAAATAACTAGCTGGGGGTCATGGAAGAAGTAAACAGAGCGGTAAATGCACCCTTGTTGAAGAAGTCGCCTTCGAGTGCTCCCATCTTGGGCACTTGCAAATCAGTTTCATATTTATTTACTTAGCAAGATGTTTTAGCAGATGGTGGCTGGATAACTCCAGTCTCTTGCATGAAGCTGATTATCTGGTAATATTTCAGCCTGATCTCAGGCCTAGTTTTGTCACTGATATCCCATTGATCACAACCTACACTAGGAAAGAGAGATAAGAGCGGAACCTTGTCAATTCCCTTGAGATCCCTTTAATCCCTCTTTCTCTTTCCTGGATTGGGGGTGGAGCAAGGCAGCGCTATACACTGGAGCCTATATTCATGGTTTGGCCTCATATGGGGCTTGGCTCTTTTTGAATGGTAAGTTGGGTGTTTCTCCCTGTGCTGTCTAACATCTACACAAAGCCACTGGGGAGGCAGTTGTCTGTGGTATTGTGTCATAATATACTGATGACACCCAACTCTGTGTCTCATTTTCATAGAATCTGGGAGAGGCAGTGGCGGAGGAACCCTCTCCGGCACCCGGGGCAGGACGCCGAGAGGTGGGGGGAACCACCTGGTGACGCACGCGCAATGTCCGTACGGACTGTGCATGTGCGGCATCCCGTACAGAGTGCGCACACACGGCGACCATACGGGCTGCCACACATGCGGCATCCCCATACAGAGTGTGCATGTGTGGCATCCCGTATGGACTGTGCATGGGTGGCATCCCATACGGAGTGTGCACATGCGACGACCATACGGGCTGCCATGCATGCACCCTCCGTATGGGCTGCCACTTGCACAGCGACCGTACGGGCTGCTGCACAAGCTGCATCCCATTCAGAGTGCGCACGGGCGGCAGCCCATACGGTCACCGTGCAAGAGGTGGTCCGTATGGACGGGGCGTGCAGCAGCCTGTACAGATGCCGTGTGCTGACTGCGCATGCCCTCAGCCACTCTACAGCTGGAGGGAGGCAGGGGCCATCTTGTGAGGGGGGAAAACCCAGAGTGCCACCCGGGGCGGCCCCCCCCGCCCCCCACTTCGTATGCCCCTGCGGAGAGGGTCCCTGAATGCGTGTCTGCAATCTGTTATGGACTGGGTGAGAGTGAATAAATTTAAACTTGATCTGCCTAAGACAAGGTTTGATAATAATGGGGAATAGTGGGCCTGTTATATTTTTCAATCATTTGTTTGAATCACTTTTACCCTGCTCCTCAATTGCTTCTATATTGTACTGTTGTTCATAACTGTATTTTCATTCAGTTAGTTGCTTTTAAATGTTGCATTTTAAATTGTAAAACTACTTTGAAATTGTTTGGAAAAAAATATAAGTTCATAGTCCATATTTTGGAGGGGGGCAAAATGTGAACTTTATATTTCTAAATGTTAAATAGAAACGGCACATTATAGCTTCTTTCAGTTCAAAGCAGGTGTTTTGTTAGGGGAAATCATGAGCTAACCAGGAAGAATGGGTTGGAAGAAATGCAGTTCCCTGATGAGTCATTAAAATGCAGGACATTTCATCCTCGAGCATGTACTTTTTGACATTTACCCATATAAGAAATGTCAGAGAAATAATGTGCTGAACTGCATAGATTGGATGAAAGGGTTATGCATCTGAGGCTTTCATTACGACCCTTGGTTACAATCCAGACCAATTCAGACCAAAACATCTGGAGTTGAAGCTTTGGGGTTGGAGGACATGCAGGAAACAGCTGCTGCCCAACTGCACAGCTGAAACAAAGCACCACTGCCCCACTGTCTCTCCCTCCACCCTCACGGATGTCATCTTCAGGATCCAGGATTTGAAGTTCTCTCGCCAGTTTCCACAGATCAGAATAAACAGTATTATGATTAAGCAAAACACAATGCTATCACTAAAATCAATCACTTCCAGTTAATGCTCATCAGGCATCTGTAAAGATAGCAAGAAAGAAAGAACTTCCATATTGGACAGGTAGAATCGGAAAGATATAGACCATTTCCCCAACCCTGTATTTCTTTCTTGGTATATGGGAGCACCAATGCAGAGGCAAAGCTCTGCAGGCAGGAGCTCATTCATTCCACGTTTGGAAGCTTGGTCACATTTTTTTCTGAGTAGAGGTTCTTTTGTGAGCGAATGTTTTCCCTCCATTGAAATGAATGAGGCAGTTCACAGGCCTGAAAACCTGGTGTCTATATTAACACACACATGGGGCTGGGGCTTGGTGTGTGTCTCATCCTAGACTCCCATCAAGAACTCCATCTCAATCTTCAGGCTATACTTCTAAGGTGTCCTGCCATTTAAAATCAAGCGAAGCATTTAAATTCGTACCCATGCATTAGATAATTTGCATTTTTTTAAAGAGCATAAAGTGTGATTTGTAGGCTATTGAAAATGTCATGTTCTGCATATTCCCCTGGTATTCTCTCTTTTATCTCTAATTACTGGAACTGATTACAGTTAAAAGATTATTATTTTTCAGCTGGGAGGGATACAGATACATCTTCTTAAATTTATTCCTTAGGCCATTTCAACATGAAAACTGGTGAATAGGTGCTGTACTAGCTCTGGGCAAGCTTCTTCTCTGCTGACATGGATCAGCATGTTAAGTGAGTGTGGAGGCGCCTAATAAACTGCTTTTACCTGGAGGCAAGCAAAGTGCAAGCTGGCTGGGATTTAGGCAGCAAATCCTTGGAGTTCATGAAACGGTTTTGCAGCTTCTGTTTCAGCTTTATGACTAGTGTGAACATTTATAAATTGTCAAAAAAGAGTTAGTGTATGACCAAGAAAGAGGTCAAAGGAGGACAATGATTTGCATACAATTTGAATATTTTAATTTACATGTGTAAAAGGTAAAGGTAAAGGTACCCCTGCCCGTACGGGCCAGTCTTGACAGACTCTAGGGTTGTGCGCCCATCTCACTCAAGAGGCCGGGGGGCCAGCGCTGTCCGGAGACACTTCCGGGTCACGTGGCCAGCATGACATCGCTGCTCTGGCGAGCCAGAGCCGCACACGGAAACGCCGTTTACCTTCCCGCTAGTAAGCGGTCCCTATTTATCTACTTGCACCCGGGGGTGCTTTCGAACTGCTAGGTTGGCAGGCGCTGGGACCGAGCAACGGGAGCGCACCCCGCCGCGGGGATTCGAACTGCCAACCTTTCGATCGGCAAGCCCTAGGCACTGAGGTTTTACCCACAGCGCCACCCGCGTCCCTTAATTTACATGTGTAGATATATGTAAATTTAGAAATAATTACTATAATTTAAATAGAAATACAATGCCTAGTACTCATAGTGGGGAAGACTGTAGCCAGGTGACCTGTGTGCCTGTTCAGTTTGCTCTCCAGGTGCTAAATGCCCCTGGGCAACTTCAAGATTCCTGCTCTTCCATCTTAGAGTTCTTTACATTTAAACCAGCCTTGGATTACACAGCCCTTCAGACAGAGGACTGTCTGCTGTAGAATAGGACACACTGCCAAACTACTTTGAAGATTCGGTCCTTATTAGTGAAACATCTTCATTACTGTTGCTTCTGCATATACCAACATTCCATGCACATGGAAAACTATCATGTCAGGAACACTCAGCACTCTCCCTGGCATACTAATTGTCTATGTCCAGGGTTTAAAAAGGGGGGAGGAGAGACTTCAGTCAATCCAGGGGGTCACAGCAGAATGTGGTCTGACAGTTTGAATCCAACATGGCAGCCATGGAAGAGATGGGACCTCCCTGGAGTGCAAAACTGGAATCTCCCTCCCATCCAAGGAACTCAGGATAGCTCAGTCGGTCGAGCATGAGAATCTTAATCTCAGGGTTGTGGGTTCACGCCCAACGTTGTGCAATAAATTCTTGCATTGCAGGAAGCTGGACTTGATTATCCTCATGGTCCCTTCCAACTCTACAATCCTAGGTTGTATATGTGTGTAAATAAACTATCTATCATAAAGACACCACAGTTTCCCCTGTGCCTCATTGTTCAAAAGGAAACAGACCCTTGGTATCCCTGGAATTTTGCACCACTCGGACATTGAGGTGGCATGTAACAATATCATGTTAATTAGATGGGGAAATGCTACAAGCGGCAGTGCGCCGGCCTTCTGTTGAAAGAAATGAGCAACTGAATAGAAAAAAGAAAACCAGGCTTACCTGGAAATGTCAAGAATTGAACCTGGGATCCTTCAGCAGGCTGAGCATGTGCTGTGCAACTGAGCCATTCTCTCCACATTGGCCAGAAAGCATGGCCCAAATCCTGGGCCCTAAAGAAATCAGTCCTGAGTGCTCACTGGAAGGACAGATCGTGAAGCTGAGGCTCCAAGACTTTGGCCACCTCATGAGAAGAGAAGACTCCGTGGAAAAGACCCTGATGTTGGAAAAGATGGAGGGCACAAGGAGAAGGGGACGGCAGAGGACGAGATGGTTGGACAGTGTTCTCGAAGCTACCAACAACAATTGACTAGGCAAAGAAGAAGGCAAAAGCTGTTCATGAACACACACATGCACACACACACACTTTTCATTCTAATTTGAAATGCAGAGTTAAAAAAAATAATTTGACCCTCTTTTGAATAATGAGTGGGCAAAATCAATAGGAGATGCTCTCTTTTATGTTTTCAAACTGCGATGCAGATGGTGAAGTATCCATTTTAAATAACTTCCTACTCTTTCAGATGTGGCAATCTCATTTGGGGAAAAATACAACATTTGGAAATTTTATTGTCCTATAAGACAGCTCAGGGAAGTCACTGTGTAAGGTAATTTTTTAAAAAAATCAAATAGTGACTAACTTGATACAACCCTCAGCAACTGGACAAGGGCAAAGTTCAAATGCCATTTGCTTTGGGGGGCTCGGAGCATGCAGTGACATAGGCTTTTAGAAATGGGGCAATTGGATGAGCGGTTGCGCACTGGCGGAGAAAGAGGAGTGCGATCTCGGTGGGGTGCCATCGCGGCTGCTCCCCACTCGGGCTGGGCACCACACCCCTGCAGGCGGCATGCCACACCCCCAGGACACACACCAGCCCCTCCCAAACCTGCTCTCTGCTCCCCCCCCCCCCCCAGTGCCGGAGCATGAAGCTCCGCCACTGGGGTTGCGATTCAGTTCATGGTTCAGAACAGCTGACTAAGTAGCACTGGCAGATATTTTTGTGTTCCTGCACCATCCTCTCTGAATAAAATGTAAAGGTACCCCTGACCGTTAGGTCCAGTCGCGGACGACTCTGGGGTTGCAGCACTCATCTCCCTTTACTGGCTGAGGGAGCCGATGTTTGTCCGTAGACAGTTTTTCTGGGTCATGTGGCCAGCATGACTAAACCGCTTCTGGCGAAACCAGAGCAGCGCACGGAAATGCCGTTTACCTTCCCGCTGGAGCAGTACCTATTTATCTACTTGCACTTCGTCCTTTCGAACTGCTAGGTTGGCAGGAGCAGGGACCCAATAATCGGAGCTCACCCCGTCGAGGGGATTTGAACTGCCGACCTTCTGATCGGCAAGCCCAAGAGGCTCTGTGGTTTAGACCACAGCACCACCCGCGTCCCTCCTCTCTGGATACCTGATCTTAATTAGCTGCTAAAGATAGATAAGATAAACAGAAGTAAAGAATAATTTTGCCATGCCCTCTAGCTTTTTCAGCCCATGCGGGGAGCCCTCAGAATTCTCAGATCAGATCCTCATTCACATGTGGATGAGAGGAATGTGCAGCCAAATTCTCAAGAGTAAGGCTGCAAGTGTGGAAGAATTGCGAGATGCAGCTTTCCATAGGAAGTGCTGTCACTGTGGCCTCCAGGTGGAGAAATTTTTCTTGCTTGAAATGCTCCCACATGGAAAAAGAACAAGTTCTACACATAGCAAACTTGCTAATCAGAATGAATGAATGAATGAATGAATGAATGAATGAATGAATGAATAAATAATAACACAAGCTTACATCAGGCCACTGAAATTCTAGAAAGTAACTCTGGCATTTTGTCTTTGTCTCTCAGGGAAGGAGGGGCTCATACCCTTCTGCTGTTCAGCGCAGAGTAACTGCTTCGCTAAACTGCCCCTTGGTTTGCGTAACGATTGTGCCAGTCTCAAGCTCTATTCTCCTGAGGACCCGCACTCAGCGAGGGACCACCAGGCCACGGTTTAACTCCCCAAACCTTGATTAATTCTAACTTTTATTAGACCCAGGAATTTAGGGTGTCTTGCACCCAACAAACCCTTAACAATATTTTCAGGTATTCATCCAGACTTACTATAAACATTAATGAATCAAGAATATGCCAGGCACACAAACT